>NW_017192167.1:0-10424 GCF_001704415.2 Capra hircus
AGGCCCATTTCCTCTGAGGCGTCTGGAGGCTCATCACACCTAAACTCTGGAAATTCAAAAGGGTCCTTGCTGCAACTCAAGAAGTTCCCCGACATACCCGTCTCCACTAGAGAGGAAGCACGAGGGTCCCGCCACATCCAGACTAACCTCGTTTCCGCCTGGCAGCTTGAGATGAGGATGCTATCCTGCTTAGTCAGGAAAGATTTTTCGGCGTTCCCGTGGCATCTCAAGAGTAAGGGCTCTCAATAGGAAAGGCGAGAGGAACTCCAGGGTCGTGCCACCATTCAAGAGTCCCCCAGATGTGTCAGTCCATTTCAGAGGAACCTGTTTTCCCTGCACTGCCTCGACTTTCACGCCCTAGTATCGACTCACACCATGGTGGCACGGGGACAGCCCTGTGGGAAAGCCTCGTGGGAAAGCCTCGAGGAAAAGCCACAGATCCCTTGATCCCCGCGACGGGAAGCGTGACACACCTGCTACACTGTCCCTGAGGTCACGGTCGTATGTTGAGAGCACCTGCCGCAACTCGAGAAAATCCAGGAGGTTCTCTGCTTCAGTCGAGATGAGGCCCATTTTCTCTGCGGCGTCTCGAGAGTAATCACGCCTAAACTCTGGAACTTCCAAAGGGTCCTACACACCCTTGCTACAACTCAAGAATTTCCCCGACATACCCGTCTCCACTCCAGAGGAAGCAGAGGGTCCGGCACCTCCAGAGGAGCTCCGTTTTCCTCCTCCAAGCTCGAGATGAGGGATCCTTCTCTGCTTCCTCGGGAAAGAATTTCCGACGTTTCCGACGCATCTCAAGAGGAGGCGCGCTGCACAGGAAAAGCGAGAGGAACTCATGGGTCGTGCCACCATTCCAAGAGTCCCCAGATGTCTCAGTCCATTCCAGAGGATCCTGTTTTCCCTGCACTGCTTCGACTTGCACGGCGAGGATCGCGGTGGCAGAGGCGAGGATCGCGGTGGTACGTGGGAGAGCCCTGTGGGAAAGCCTCGTCTGAAAGCCTCGAGGGAAAGCCACAGATCCCTTGATCCACGCGATGGGAAGCGTGACACTGCTGCTACAGCACGGGAGGAAAGCGCACGTGCATGCCCCCACTCGAGACGAGGACTGACTCCCCTGGGAGACTCCAGAAGCACCTCAAGATGCATGTCAGCCCTGGAGAGGAATCTTCAGGTTCCGGCCCCGACTCCACACAAGGTCTTAGGCCCTGGCATCGACGGGAGAGGAACAGCGACAGGCCTCTAGCAACTCGCATGGGGACTGGCCTTTACTGAGGTCACCAAAGCGGGTCCATGAGGTCCCCGTCGTAAGTCGAGAGCACCTGCCGCAACTCGGTAAAATCCAGGAGGTTCTCCCCTCCAGGCGAGATGAGGCCCGTTTCCACTGAGGTGTCTCGAGCTAATCACACGTGACCTCTGGAACTTCCAAAGAGTCTTTCACAGCCATGCTGCAACTCAAGAAGTTCCCCGACATACCCGTCTCCACTCAAGAGGAAGCACGAGGTCCCGGCCACATCCAGAGGAGCTCCGTTTCCGGCTCGTAGCTCGAGAGGACGGATCCTTTCCCTGCTTGGTCCGGAAAGAATTCCCGGCATTCCCATCGCATCTCAAGAGGAGGCGCTCTCCAAAGGAAAGGGGAGAGGAACTGCAGGGTCGTGCCACCATTCCAAGACTCCCCCAGATATCTCAGTCCGTTCCACAGGAACCTGTTTTCCCTGCACTGCCTCGGCTTTCACGCCGAGGATCGACTCACACCACCGGGACACGTGGGACAGCGCTGTGGGAAAGCCTCGTGGGAAAGACTCGAGGGAAAGCCACAGATCCCTTGGTCCACGCAAGGGGAAGCGTGACACTGCTGCTACAGCTCGGGAGGAAAGCGCACGTGCATGCCCCCACTCGAGACGAGGACTGACTCCCCTGGGGAGACTCAGGAAGTACCCAAGATCCATGTCAGCACTGGAGAGGAATCCTCAGGTTCCGGCACCGACTTCACTCAAGGTCTTATGCCGGGGTCCAGCCCGGTGGATCCAGGGAATTCGAAGGGTGGACGGCATTGGGGTGGAAAGACTTGTTTATTTATTAATGTAAGATTAGATTAGGAAACTATAGTATAGTAAGAAGATTAAGTGGAGTAAGAGGGCTGAATAGCTTGGTTTACGGGACGGCCAATAAAATTCCAGACAAGGAATTTGCACGCACCTACGTTGGGCCACCGGCAGGCCGCTTGAATATCTAAGGGTGCCTGCCTTAAGCTCCCTTTCGTGCGGGTCTTAACAGCCAGGGCAAGTAAGTAGACCTGGCGAGCCTCCGCACTCCAGGTGGAGATTCAGCCTGAAGTTAAAGTAAAGAGCAGAGAGAAGGAAAGGTAGAGAAGAAGAAAGAGAGAGAAAGACACGGGGGGAGCCAGAGTCCCAAGAAACCAGGCTGAGAGACTAGTTCGAGAATCTGGTCCGAGAAATTGGCCCCCGGCCCTGGCTCCTCCTTTATTGTTCAGAAGGTCTTTTATACTTTTGATAAAACATGGAGATCAATGGATAACACAAAATTATGTAGTGTTCGCAATCCAGATTTCTTTCTGTATATCATTTTGTATACAAAAGGTCTCAGGTGATTTACATTATCTTCTGGCCAAGAGGCTTGTTAACACTTTTTGGCTCTCTTCCTTAATGAATGTTAATTTTGTTTCCCCTGAAGTGTTTTTCTTTAATCTGCATCTCCTTAAAGCAGTTAAAGTTACATCTCTATAGAACAAAGGTGCAGTGGGTTATAACAAAGAAGGTACTTAACTCAAAGTTCTAATGTTGCTAATACCAGGTCTACTACTTGTTTTTTCTATATACCAACTATATCTAAAAATAAAGGATATGAAAATTTGGCAGCAAGCATTGACCCAAAAAATGAAACTTTTAATCAGTCCTATTCTAAAGATTTTGACTCCTCTGAAGCTCCTGCATTCCTAGGATGTTTTAAGCTTCCTGTGCCTCCTGCGGTCAGGAGGCCTCAAACAATCACAAGCGGCAGCTGTACGAGTCCTACAGGCAGGCTAGAAAGCCATCAGAGGGTTTTTGGATTGAAACACTCTTTCAAATGCAGAAGACTAATGCCCTGAATTGACTTTTTCCAGAAAAGGTCAGAAGAGTGGAAAATGCAGAGCACAAAAACCGGCAGATTTTTGTTGGGGTACATGCTTAAAAATTTCCAGAGGGGTCCCTGAAGTCTGAGCACGCCTTGCGTATGTCAGCTTCCTTCCTCATAACCTTGTCACGGGCGGGCTTCCTCACACTGGCTCCCGGCAGTCTTAGGCCCGGCATCGACGGGAGAGGAATCCCGAGAGGCCCCCGAGCAACTCGTAAGGGGAATGGCCTTTCCTGAGGCCACCAGAGCGTGTCCCTGAGGTTCCCAGTCGTAAGTCGAGAGCACCTGCCGCAACTCGAGAAAATCAAGGAGGTTCTCCCCACCAGGCGAGATGAGGCCCATTTCCGCTGAGGCGTCTCGAGGCTCATCACACCTACCCTCTGGAACTTACAAAGGGTCCTTCAGACCCATGCTGCAACTCAAGAAGTTCCCCTACATACCCGACTCCACTCGAGAGGAAGCACGAGAGTCCCGCCCACATCCAGAGGAGCCCCTTTTCCGCCTCCTTGCTCGAGAGGAGGGATCCTTTCCCTGCCTGGTAGGGAAAGAATTCCTGGCGTTCCCGTCGCATCTCACGAGGAGGCGCTCTCCACAGGAAAGTCGAGAGGAACTCCAGGGTCGTGCCACCATTCCCAGAGTCCCCCAGATGTCTCAGTCCATTCCAGGGAAACCTGTTTTCCCTGCACTGCCTCGACTTTCAAGCCGAGGATCGACTCACACCATTGTGGAACGTGGGACAGCCCTGTGGGAAAGCCTCGTGGGAAAGCCTCATGGGAAAGCCTCGAGGGAAAGCCACAGATCCCTTGATCCACGCGAAGGGAAGCGTGACCCTCTTCTACAGCTCGGGAGGTAAGCGCACGTGCATTCGCCGACTCGAGACGAGGACTGATTCACCTGGAGAGACTCCAGAAGTACCCCAACATCCATGTCAGCACTGGAGAGGAATCCTCAGGTTCCGGCACCGACTCCACACAAGGTCTTAGGCCCTGGCATCGAAGGAAGAGGAACCCTGAGAGGCCCCCGAGCAACTCGCCTGGGGACTGGCCTTTCCTGAGTCCACGAGAGCGGGTCCCTGAAGTCCCCGTCGAAAGTCGAGAGCACCTGCCGCAACTCGAGAAAATCCAGGAGGTTCTCCCCTCCAGGCGAGATGAGGCCCATTTCCGCTGAGGCGTCTCGAGGATAATCACACCTAACCCCTGGAACTTCCAAAGGGTCCTTCACACCCTTGCTGCAACTCAAGAAGTTCCTCGACATACCCGTCTCCACTCGAGAGGAAACACGAGCATCCCGCGCACATCCTGAGGAGCCCCGCATCTGCCTCTTAGCTCGAGCGGAGGGATCCTTTCCCTGTGTGTTCGGGAAAGAATACCCGGCGTTCCCGGCACATCTCAAGACGAGGTGCTCTCCACAGGAAAGGCGAGAGGAACTCCAGGGTCATGCCACCATTCCCAGAGTCCCCCAGATGTCTCAGTCCATTCCAGGGAAACCTGCTTTCCCTGCACTGCCTCGACTTTCAAGCCGAGTATCGACTCACACCACGGTGGCACGTGGGACAGCCCTGTGGGAAAGCCTCGTGGGAAAGCCTCGTGGGAAAGCCTCGAGGGAAAGCCCCAGATCCCTTGATCCACAAGAAGGAAAGCGTGACACTGCTGCTACAGCTCGGGAAGAAAGCGCACGTGCATGCCCCCCCCCGAGACGAGGACTGACTCCCCTGGGGAGACTCCAGAACTACCCCAAGATCCATGTCAGCACTGGAGAGAAATGCTCAGGATCCGGCGCCTACTTCACACAAGGTCTTAGGCCCCGGCATCGACGGGAGAGGAATCCCGAGAGGCCCCAAGCAACTCACATGGGGACTGGCATTTCCTGAGGCCACCAGAGCGGGTCCCTGAGGTCCCCGTCGTAAGTCGAGAGCACCTGCCGCAACTCGAGAAAATTCAGGAGGTTCTCCCCTCCAGGAGAGATGAGGCCCATTTCCGCTGAGGCGTCTCGAGGCTAATCACACCTAAACTCTGGAACTTCCGAAGGGTCCTTCACACCCTTGCTGCAACTCAAGAAGTTCCCCGACATACCCAAGAGTCCCGCCCACATCCAGAGGAGCCCGTTTCCGCCTCCTAGCTCGGGAGGAGGGATCCTTTCCCTGCGTGGTCGGGAAAGAATTCCCGGCGTTCCCGTCGCATCTCAAGAGGAGGCGCTCTCCACAGGAAAGTCGAGAGGAACTCCAGGGTCGTTCCACCATTCCCTGAGCCCCCCAGATGTCTCAATCCATTCCAGGGAAACCTGTTTTCCTTGCACTGCCTCGACTTTCAAGCCGAGGATCGACTCACACCACGGTGGCAGGTGGGACAGCCCTGTGGGAAAGCCTCCTGGGAAAGCCTCGTGTGAAAGCCTCGTGGGAAAGCCTCTAGGGAAAGCCACAGATCCCTTGATCCTCGCGAAGGGAAGCGTGACTCTGCTGATACAGCTTGGGAGGAAAGCGCACGTGCATGCCCCGACTCGATAGGAGGACTGACTCCCCTGTGGAGACTCCAGAAGTACCCGAAGATCCATGTCAGCACTGGGGAGGAATCCTCAGGTTCCGGCAACGACTACACACAAGGTCTTAGACCCCGACATCGACGGGAGAGGAATCCCGAGAGGCCCACGAGCAACTCCCATGGGGATTGGCCTTTCCTGAGGCCAACAGAGCGGGTCCCTGAGGTCCCCATTATAAGTCGAGAGCACCTGCCGCAACTCGAGAAAATCCAGGAGATTCTCCCCTCCAGGCGAGATGAAGCCGATTTTCGCTGAGGCTTCTCGAGGCTATCACACGTAACCTCTGGAACTTCCAAAGGGTCCTTCACACCGTTGCTGCAACTCAAGAAGTTCCCCGACATACCCGTCTCCACTCGAGAGGAAGCACGAGAGTCCCGCCCACATCCAGAGGAACCCTTTGCCGCCTCCTAGCTCGAGAGGAGGGATCCTTTCCCTGCGTGTTCGGGAAAGAATTCCCGGTGTTCCCGTCGCATCTCAAGAGGAGGCGCTCTCCACAGGAAAGGCGAGAGGAACTCCAGGGTCGTGCCACCATTCCCAGAGTCCCCCAGATGTCTCAGTCCATTCCAGGGAAACCTGTTTTCCCTGCACTGCCTTGACTTTCAAGCCGAGGATCGACTCACACCACGGTGGCACGTGGGACAGCCCTGTTGGAAAGCCTCGTGGGAAAGCCTAGAGGGAAAGCCACAAATCCCTTGATCCACGCGAAGGGAAGCGTGACACTGCTGCTACAGCTCAGGAGGAAAGCGAACTTGCAAGCCGCCACTCGAGACGAGGACTGACTCCCCTGGGGAGACTCCAGAAGTACCCGAAGATCTATGTCATCACTGGAGAGGAATCCTCAGGTTCCGGCACCGACTCCACACAATGTCTTAGGCCCCGGCATCGACGGGAGAGGAATCCCGAGAGGCCCCCGTGCAACTCGCTTGGGGACTGGCCTTTCCTGAGGCCACCAGAGCGGGTCCCTGAGGTTCCCGTCGTAAGTCGAGAACACCTGCCGCAACTGGAGAAAATCCAGGAGGTTCTCCCCTCCAGGCGAGTTGAGGCCCATTTCCGCTGAGGCGTCTCGAGGCTAATCACATCTAACATCTGGAACTTCCAAAGGGTCATTCACACCCTTGCTGCAACTCAAGAAGTTCCCCGACAGCCCGTCTCCACTCGAGAGGAAGCACGAGAGTCCCGCCCACATCCAGAGGAGCCCCGTTGCCGCCTGCTAGCTCGAGAGGAGGGACCCTTTCCCTGCGTGCTCGGAAAAGAATTCCCGGCGTACCCCTCGCATCTCAAGAGGAGGCGCTCTCCACTAGAAAGGTTAGAGGAACTTCAGGGTCGTGCCACCATTCCCTGAGTCGCCCAGATGTCTCAGTCCATGCCAGGGAAACCTGTTTTCCCTACACAGCCTCGACTTTCAAGCCAAGGATCGACTAACACCACGGTGGCATGTAGGACAGCCCTGTGGGAAAGCCTCGTGGGAATGCCTCGTGTGAAAGCCTGGTGGGAAAGCCTCGAGGGAAAGCCACAGATCCCTTGATCCTCGCGAAGGGAAGCGTGACTCTGCTGATACAGCTCGGGAGGAAAGCGGACGTGCATGCCCCGACTCGAGAGGAGGACTGACTCCCCTGTGGAGACTCCAGAAGTACCCGAAGATCGATGTCAGCACTGGGGAGGAAACCTCAGGTTCCGGCACCGAATCCACATAAGGTCTTAGGCCCCGACATTGACGGGAGAGGAATCCCGAGAGGCCCAAGAGCAACTCCCATGGGGACTGGCCTTTCCTGAGGCCACCAGAGCGGGTCCCTGTGGTCCCCATTATAAGTCGAGAGCACCTGCCGCAACTCGAGAAAATCCAGGAGGTTCTCCCCTCCAGGCGAGATGAGGCCCATTTCCGCTGAGGCGTCTCGAGGCTAAACACACCTAACCTCTGGAACTTCCAAAGGGTCCTTCACACCCTTGCTGCAACTCAAGAAGTTCCCCGACATACCCGTCTCCACTCGAGAGGAAGCACGAGAGTCCCGCCCACATCCAGAGGAGCCACGTTGCCGCCTCCTAGCTCGAGAGGAGGGATCCTTTCCCTGCGTGTTCGGGAAAGAATTCCCGGCGTTCCCGTCGCATCTCAAGAGGAGGCGCTTTCCACAGGAAAGGTAGAGGAATTCCAGGGTCGTACGACCATTCCCAGACACACCAGATGTCTCAGTCCATTCCAGGGAAACCTGTTTTCCCTGCACTGCCTCGACTTTCAAGCCGAGGATCAACTCACACCACGGTGGTACGTGGGACAGCACTGTGGGTTAGCCTGGTGGGAAAGCCTCGAGAAAAGCCTAGAGGGAAAGCACAGATCCCTTGATCCAAGCGAAGGGAAACATGACACTGCTGCTACAGCTCGGGAGGAAATCACACGTGCATGCCCCAGTCGAGACGAGGACTGACTCCCCTGGGGAGACTCCAGAAGTACCCCAAGATCCATGTCAGCACAGGAGAGGAATCCTCAGGTTCCAGCACCGACTCCACACAAGGTCTTATGCCCTGGCATGGACGGGTGAGGAATCCCGGGAGGCCCCCGAGCAACTCGCATGGGGACTGGCCTTTCCTGAGGCCACCAGAGCGGGTCCCTGAGGTCCCCGTCGTTACTCGACAGCACCTGCCGCGACTCGAGAAAATCCAGGAGGTTCTCCCCTCCAGCGAGATGAGGCCCATTTCCGCTGAGGCGTCTCCAGGCAAATCACACTTAACCTCTGGAACATCCAAAGGGTCCTTCACACCCTTGCTGTATCTCAAGAAGTTCCCCGAAATACCTGTCTCCACTCGAGAGCAAGTACGAGAGTCCCGACCACATCCAGAGGGGCCCCGTTTCCGCCTCCTAGCTCGAGAGGAGGCATCCTTTCGCTGCGTGGTCGGGAAAGAATTCCCGGCGTTCCCGTCGCATCTCAAGAGGTGGCGCTTTCCACAGGAAAGGCGAGAGGAACTCCAGTGTCGTGCCACCATTCGCAGAGTCCCCCAGATGTCTCAGTCCATTCCAGGAAAAACTGTTTTCCCTGCACTGCCTCGACTTTCTAGCCTAGGATCGACTCACACCACGGTGGCACGTGGGACAGCCCTGTGGGAAAGCCTCGTGGGAAAGCCTCGTGGGAAAGCCTCAATGGAAACCACAGAATCCTTGATCCACGCGAAGGGAAGAGCGACACTGCTGCTACAGCTCGGGAGGAAAGCGCACGTGCATGCCCCCAATCGAGACGAGGACTGACTCCCCTGGGGAGACTCCAGAACTACCCCAAGATCCATGTCAACACTGGAGAGGAATTCTCAGGTTCCGGCACCGACTACACAAGGTCTTAGGCCCCGGCATCGACGGGTGAGGAATCCTGAGAGGCCCCGAGCAGCTCGCATGGGGACTGGCCTTTCCTGAGGCCACCAGAGCGGGTCCCTGAGGTCCCCGTCGTAAGTCGAGAGCACCTGCCGCAACTCGAGAAAATCCAGGAGGTTCTCCCCTCCAGGCGAGATGAGGCCCATTTCTGCTGAGGCGTGTCCAGCGAATCACACCTGATCTCTGGAACTACCAAAGGCTCATTCACACCCTGGCTGCAACTCAAGAAGTTCCCCCGACATACCCGTCTCCACTCGAGAGGAAGCACGAGAATCCCGCCTACATCCGGAGGAGCCCGTTTCCGCCTCCTAGCTCGAGAGGAGGGATCCTTTCCTTGCGTGGTCGGGAAAGAATTCCCGGTGTTCCCGTCGCATCTCAAGAGGAGGCGCTCTCCACAGGAAAGGCGAGAGGAACTCCAGGTCGTGCCACCATTCCCAGAGGCGCCAGATTTCTCAGTCCATTCTAGGGAAACCTCTTTTCCCTGCAATGCCTTGACTTTCAATCCGAGGATAGACTCACACCACGGTGGCAGATGGTACAGCCCTGTCCGAAAGCCTCGTGGGAAAGCCTCCTGGAAAGCCTCGTGGGAAAGCCTCGAGGAAAAGCCACCAGATCCTTGTCCACGTGAAGGGGAAACGCGACACTGCTGCTACAGCTCGGGAGGAAAGCGCACGTGTATGCCCCACTCGAGACGTGGGACTGACTCCCCTGGGGAGACTCAGAAGTACCCCAAGATCCATGTCAGCACTCGAGAGGAATCCTCAGGTTTCCGGCACTGACTCCACACAAGGTCTTAGGCCCGGCATCGACGGGAGAGGAATCCCGAGAGGCCCCCGAGCAACTCGCTTGGGAACTGGCCTTTCCTCATGCCACGAGATTGGGTCCCTGAGGTGCCCCGTTCTAAGTCGAGAGCACCTGCCGCAACTCGAGAAAATCCAGGAGGTTCTCCCCTCCAGGCGAGATGAGCCCATTTCCGCTGAGGCGTCTCGAGGCTAATCACACCTAACCTCTGGAACTTCCAAAGGGTCCTTCACACCCTTGCTGCAACTCAAGAAGTTCCCCGACATAACCCGTCTCCACTCGAGAGGAAGCACGAGAGTCCCGCCCACATCCAGAGGAGCCCCGTTTCCGCCTCCTAGCTCGAGAGGAGGGATCCTTTCCTGCGTGGTCGGGAAAGAATTCCGGCGTTCCGTCGCATTCTAAGAGAGGCGCTCTCCACAGGAAAGGCGAGAGGAACTCCAGGGTCGTGCCACCATTCCCAGAGTCCCCCAGATGTCTCAGTCCATTCCAGGGAAACCTGTTTTCCCTGCACTGCCTCGACTTTCAAGCCGAGGATCGACTCACACCACGTGGCACGTGGGGGGACAGCCTGTGGGAAAGCCTCGGGGGAAGCCTC
>NW_017192168.1:0-10423 GCF_001704415.2 Capra hircus
CTCGAGAAAGTCGGGAGGTTTGTTCCCCTCCAGGCGAGATGAGGCCCATTTCCGCTGAAGGCGACTCGAGCTAATCACACCTAACCTCTGGAACTTCCAAAGGGTCTTTACACCCTTGCTGCAACTCAAAAAGTTCCCTGACATGCCCATCTCCACTCGAGAGGAAGGACGAGAGTCCCGCCAACATCCAGAGGAGCCCCGTTTCCGCCTCCTAGCTCGAAGGGAGGGATTCTTTCCTGCGTGGTCGGGAAAGAATTCCCGGTGTTCCCGTCGCATCTCAAGAGGAGGCGCTCTCCACAGGAAATTGACAGGAACTCCAGGGTCGTCCCACCATTCCCAGAGTCCCCCAGATGTCTCAGTCCATTCCAGGGAAACCTGTTTTCCCTGAACTGCCTTGACTTTCAAGCCGAGGATCGACTCACACCACGGTGGCACGTGGGACAGCCCTGTGGGAAAGCCTCGTGGAAAGCCTCGAGGGAAAGCCACAGATCCCTTGATTCACGCGAATGGAAGCCTGACACTGCTGCTGCCGCTCGGTTGGAAAGCGCATGTGCATGCCCTCTCGAGACGAGGACTGACTCCCTGGGAGACTCAGAAGTAACCCAAGATCCATGTCAGCACTGGAGAGGAATCCTCAGGTTCCGCACCGACTCCACACAAGGTCTTAGGCCCGCATCGACGGAGAGGAATCCCAGAGGCCCGAGCAACTCGCATGGGACTGGCCTTTCCTGAGGCCACCAGAGCCGGTCCCTAAGGGCCCATCGTAAGTCGAGAGCACCTGCCGCAACTCGAGAAAATCCAGGACGTTCTGCCTCCAGGCGAGATGAGGCCCATTTCCACTGAGGCGTCTCGAGGCTAATCACACCTAACCTCTGGAACTTCCAAAGGGTCCTTCACACGCTTGCCTGCAACTCAAGAAGTTCCCTGAAATACCGTCTCCACTAGAGTGGAAGCACGAGAGTCCTGCCCACATCCAGAGGAGCCCCTTCCCCGCATAGCTCGAGAGGTGGATCCTTCCCTGCGTGTCGGAAAGAATTCCCGCCTTCCCTCGCATCTCAAGAGGAGGCTCTCTCAACTGGAAAGGCAGAGGAACTGCAGGGTCGTGCCACCATTCCAGAGTCCCCAGAGTCTCAGTCCATTCCAGGAAACTGTTTCCCTGACTGCTCGACTTTAAGCGAGGATCGACTCACACCACGGGGCTGGGGACAGCCCTGTGGAAAGCCTCGTGGAAAGCCTCGTGGAAAACCACGAGCAAAGCCACAGATCCCTGATCCACGCGAAGAGAAGCTGACACTGGCTACAGATCGGGAGGAAAGCACAGTGCATGCCCACTCAGACGACGACTAACTCCCTGGAGGACTTAGAAGTACCCAGATCCATGTCAACACTGGAGAGGAATCCTCAGGTTCTGGCACACAAGATCTTAGGCCCGCATCGACGGAGAGGAATCTCGAGAGGCCCACGAGCAACTCGCAGGGGCCTGGCCTTTCCTGAGGCCACCAGAGTGGTCGCTGATGTCCCCGTCGTAAGACGAGAGCAACCTGCCGCAACTAGAATCAATCCAGGAGTTGTCCCCTCCAGGCGTGATGAGGCCCATTTCCGCTGAGGGCGTCTCGAGGCTAATCACACCTAACCTCTGGAACTTCCAAAGGGTCCTTCACACCCTTGCTGCAACTCAAGAATCCCCAATATTCCCGTCTCTACTCGAGAGTAAGCAAGAGAGTCCGGCCCACATCCAGAGAGCCCCGTTTCCGCCTCCTAGCTCGAGAGGAGGGATCCTTTCCCTGCGTGGTCGGGAAAGAATTCCGGCGTTCCTGCGCATCTCAAGAGGAGGCGCTCTCCACAGGAAAGGCGAGAGGAACTCCAGGTCGTGCCACCATTCCCAGAGTCCCCAGATGTCTCAGTCCATTCAGGGAAACCTGATTTCCCTGCACTGCCTCGAATTTCTAGCCGAGGATCGACTCACACCACGATGGCACGTGGGACAGCCCTGTGGGAAGCCTCGTGGGAAAGCCTCGAAGGAAACCACAGATCCCTTGATCCACGCGAAGGGAAGCGTTGCACTGCTGCTACAGCTCGGGAGGAAAGCGCACGTTCATCCCGCACACAAGACGACGACTAACTCCCCTTGGGAGTCTCCAGAAGTACCCAAGATCCATGTCAGCACTGAAGAGGAAACCTCAGGTTCCGGCACCGACTCCACACAGGTCTTAGGCCCGGCATCGACGGGAGAGGAATCCCGAGAGGCCCCGAGCAACTTGCATGGGGACTGGCCTTTCCTGAGGCCACCAGAGCGGGTCCCTGAGGTCCCCGTAGTAAGTCAAGAGCACCTGCGCAACTCGAGAAAATCCAGGAGTTCTCCCCTCCAGGCGAGATGAGGCCCTTTTCCTCTGAGGCGTCTCGAGCTAACCATACCTAACATCTGGAACTTCCAAAGGGTCCTTCACACCCTTGCTGCAACTCAGAGAAGTTCCCCGACATACCTGACTCCACTCGAGGAAGCACGAGAATCCCGCCCACATCCCAGAGGAGCCCCGTTTCCGCCTCATACCTCGAGGTCAGGTATCCTTTCCCTGCATGTTCGGGAAAGAATTCCCGGTGTTCCCCGTCGCATCTCATGAGGAGCGCTCTCCACAGGAAAGGCGGAGGAACTCCCAGGGTCGTGCCACCATTCCAAGAGTCCCCCTGATATCTCAGTCTGCCGGGGTCTCAGCCCCGCTGGATCCAGGGAATTCGACGGATGGACGGCGTTGTCGTGGAAAGTCTTTTTTATTTATTAATGTAAGATTAGATTAAGAAATTATAGTGTAGTAAGAAGATTAACTGGAGGAAAAGGGCTGAATAGCTTGGTTTACGTGGAAGTCCAATAAAATTCCAGACAAGGAATTTTCACCATCTACGTTGGGCCACTAGCCCCTGCTTGAATATCTAAGGGTGCCTCGCCTTAAGCTCCCTTTCGTGCAGGTCTTAACAGCCAGGCAAGTAAGTAGACCTGGCGAGCCTCCGCGCCCCTGGTGGAGATTCAGCCTGAAGTTAAAGTAAAAAGCAGAGAGAAGGAAAGGGAGAGAAGAAGAAAGAGAGAAAAAGACACCGGGGGGAGCCTGAGTCCCAAGAAACCAGGCCGGAGAGACTAGTTCGAGAAACTGGTCCGAGAAACTGGCCCCATCCTTTATTGTTCATAAAGCCTTTTATACTTTTGATAAAACATGGAGTTTCAATGGGTAACACAAAATTATGTAGCGTTCGCACCACCAGACTCTTTCTGTACATCATTTTGTATACAAAAGGTCTCAGGTGATTTACATTATCTTCTGGCCAAGAGGCTTGTTAAACACTTTTTGGCTCTCTTCCTTAATGAATGTTAATTTTGTTTCCTCTGAAGTGTTTTTCTTTAATCTGCATTTCCTTAAAGCATTAAAGTTACATCTCTATAGAACAAAGGTGCAGTGGGTTATAACAAAGAAGGTACTTTAACTCAAAGATCTAATGTTGCTAATACCAGGTCTACTACTTGTTTTTTTAATATACCAACTCTATCTAAAAATAAAGGATATGAAAATTTAGCAGCAAGCATTGGACCCAAAAAATGAAACTTTTAATCAGTCCTATTATAAAGATTTTGACTCCTCGGATGCCCCTACATTCCTAGGATGTTTTAAGCTTCCTGTGCCTCCTGGGGAAAGGAGGCCTCAAACAATCACATGCCCAGCTGTACGAGTCCTGCAGGCAGGCTAGAAAGCATTCAGAGGGGTTTTTGGATTGAAACACTCTTTCAAATGCAGAAGACTAAAGCCCTGAATTGACTTTTTCCAGAAAATGTCAGAAGAGTGGAAAAGCAGAGCAAAAAAGCCGGCAGATTTTTGTTGGGGTACGTGCGTAGGAACTTCCAGAGGGGTCCCTGAAGTCTGAACACACCATGCCTATGTCAGCTTTCTTCCTCATGACGTTATCACGGGCGGGAGTCCTCATACTGGCTCCCAGCATCAGTCCAATTCAGAGGAACCTGTTTTCCCTGCACTGCCTCGACTTTCACGCTGAGGATCAACTCACACCACGGTGGCACGAGGGAAAGCCCTGTGAGAAAGCCTCGTGGGAAAGCCTCCAGGGAAAGCCACAGATCCCTTGATCCACACGACGGGAAGCGTGACCCTGCTGCTACAGCTCGGGAGGAAAGCACACGTGCGTGCCCTCAATTGAGAGGAGGATTGACTCTCCAGGGGAGACTCCAGAAGAACCCCAATATCCATGTCAGCACTGCAGAGGAAACCTCAGGTTCCGGCCCCGAATCCACACAAGTTGTTCGGCCCGGGCATCAACAGGAGAGTTATCAAGAGAAGCCCCCCAGCATCTGGCATGGGGACTGGCCTTTGATGAAGCCACCAGAGCAGGTCCCTGAGGTCCCCGTCGTAAGTCGGGAGCACCTGAGCAACTCGAGAAAATCCAGGAGGTTCTCCCCTCCAGGCGAGATGAGGCCCATTTTCAATGAGGTGTCTCGAGGCTAATTACATCTAATCTCTGGAACTTCCAAAGGGTCCTTCACACCCTTGCTGCAACTCAAGAAGTTCCCCGACATTCCCATCTCCACTCGAGAGGAAACACGAGGGTCCTGCCCACATCCAGAGTAGCCCCGTTTCATCCTCCTAGCTAGAGATGAGGGATCCTTTCCCTGCTTGGTCGGGAAAGAACTTCCGGCATTCCCGTCGCATCTCAGGTGGAGGCGCTCTCCACAGGAAGGGAGAGAGGAACTCCATGGTCGTGCCACCATTCCAAGCGTCCCCAGATGTCTCAGTCCATTCCAGAGGATCTTGTTTTTACAGAGTGCTTAAACTTTCATGCCGAGGATCGCCTCACACCACGGTGGCACGGGGGACAGCCCTGTGGGAAAGCCTCGTGGGAAATCCTCTAGGAAAAGCCTAGAGGAAAAGCCACAGATCCATTGATCCACGCGACGGGAAGCATGACACTGCTGCTACAGCTCGGGAGGAAGGAGCATGGCATGCCCCCACTCGAGACGAGGACTGATTCCCCTTGGGTAGACTTCAGAAGTATCCCAAAAACATGTCAGCACTGGAGAGGAATACTCAGGTTCTGGCCCCCACTCCACCGAAGGTCTTGGGCCCCGGCATCTACCGGTGAGGAATCCCGAGAGGCCCTCTAGCAACTCGCATGGGGACTGGTCTTCCTAAGGCCAACAGAACGGGTCCCTGAGGTCCCCGTCGTAAGTCGAGAGCACCTGCCACAACTCTAGAAAATGAAGGAGATTCTCCCCTTCAGGCGAGATGAGACCCATTTCCACTGAGACGTCTCGAGGCTAATCACACCTAACCTCTGGAACTTCCAAAGGGTCCTTCACACCCTTGTTGCAACTCAAGAAGTTCCAGGAGAGACCCGTCGCCACTACATAGGAATCACCAGGGTACCACCCACATCCAGAGGAGCCCCAATTCCCCCTCCTAGCTCAATGTGAGGGATGCTTTCCCTGATTGGCCGGGAAAGAATTCCTGTCGTACCTGTCGCATCTCAAGAGGAGGCACGCTCCACAAGAAAGGTGAGAGGAACTCCAGGGTCGTTCCACCATTCCAAGAGTACCCCAGATGTCTCAGTCCTTTCCAGAGGAACTTGTTTACCCTGCACTGCCTCGACGTTCACGCGGAGGACCGACTCACACGATGGTGGCACGTGGGACAGCCCTGTGGGAAAGCCTCGTGGGAAAGCCTCGTGGGAAAGCCTCGAGGGAAAACAAGAAACCCCTTGATCAACCCAAAGGGAAATTGACTCTGCTCCTAATGCTCGGGAGAAAAGCGCACGTGCATGCCCCCATTGGAGACGAAGATGACTCCCCTGTGGAGACTCCAGTAGTACCCCAAGATCCATGTCAGCACTGGAGAGGAAACCTCAGGTTCGGGCACCGACTCCAAACAAGGTCTTAGGCCCCGTCATCGACCGGAGAGGAATCCCGAGAGGCCCCTTAGCAACTCGCAAGTCGACTGGCATTTCCTGAGCGGACCAGAGCGGGTTACATAAGTCCCGGTCGTAACTGGAGAGCACCTGCTGAAACTCGAGAAAATCCAGGAGGTTCTCCCCTGCAGGCGAGATGAGGCCAATTTCCGCTGAGGCGTCTCGAGTCTAATCACACCTAAACTCTGGAACTTCCAAAGGGTCCTTCACACCCTTGCTGCAACTCAAGAAGTTCCCTGACATACCCGTCTCCACACGAGAGGAAGCATCAGAGACCCGCCCACATCCAGAGGAGCCCCGTTTCCGCCTCCTAGCTCGAGAGGAGGGATCCTTTCCCTGCGTAGTCAGGAAAGAATTCCTGGCGTTGCTGGCGCATCTCAAGAGGAGGCGCTCTCCACAGGAAAGGCGAGAGGAACTCCAGGGTCGTGCCACCATTCCCAGAGTCCCCCAGATGTCTCAGTCCATTCCAGGGAAACCTGATTTACCTGCACTGCCTCGAATTTCTAGCCGAGGATCGACTCACACCACGATGGCACGTGGGACAGCCCTGTGGGAAAGCCTCGTGGGAAAGCCACGAGGGAAAGCCACAGATCCCTTGATCCATGCAAAGGGAAGCGTGACACTGCTGCTACAGCTCGGGAGGAAAGCGCACGTTCATGCCCCCACACAAGACGACGACTAACTCCCCTGGGAGACTCCAGAAGTACCCCAAGATCCATGTCCACACTGGAGAGGAATCCTCAGGTTCCGGCACCGACTCCACACAAGGTCTTAGGCCCCAGCATCGAAGGGAGAGGAATCCTGAGAGGCCCCCGAGCAACCGCATGGCGACTGGCCTTTCCTGAGGCCACCAGAGCGGGTCCCTGAGGTCCCCGTCGTAAGTCGAGAGCACCTGCCGCAACTAGAGAAAATCCATTAGGTTCTCCCCTCCAGGCGAGATGAGGCCCATTTCCACTGAGGCGTCTCGACGCTAATCACACCTAACCTCTGGAACTTCCAAAGGGTCCTTCACACCCTTGCTGCAACTCAAGAAGATCCCCGACATAACTCTCTCCACTGGAGAGGAAGAACGAGAGTCCCGCCCACATACAGAGGAGCCCCGTTTCAGGCTCCTAGCTCGAGAGGAGGGATCCTTTCCCTGCATGGTCGGGAAAGAAATCCCGGCGTTCCCGTCTCATCTCAAGAGGAGGCGCTCTCCACAGGAAAGGCGAGAGGAACTCCAGGGTAGTGCCACCATTCCCAGAGTCCCCCAGATGTCTCAGTCCATTCCAGGGAAACCTGTTTTCCCTGCACTGCCTCGACTTTCAAGCAGAGGATCGACTCACACCAGGGTGGCACGTGGACAGCCCTGTGGGAAAGCCTCGTGGAAAAGCCTCCTGGGAAAGCTTCGAGGGAAAGCCACAGATCCCTTGCTTCACGCGAAGGGAAGCGTGACAGTTCTGCTACAGCTCGGGAGGAAAGCGAACGTGCATGCCCCCACTCGACACGAGGACTGACTCCCCTGGGGAGACTCCAGAAGTACCGCAAGATGCATGTCAGCACTGGAGAGGAATCCTCAGGTTCCGGCACCGACTTCACACAAGGTCTTAGGCCCCGGCGTCGAAGGGAGAGGTATCCCGAGAGGCCCCCGAGCAACTCGCATGGGGACTTGCCTTTCCTGAGGCCACCAGAGCGGGTCCCTGAGGTCCCCGTCGTAAGTCGAGAGCACCTGCCACAACTCGAGAAAATCCAGGAGGTTCTCCCCTCCAGGCGAGATGAGGCCCATTTCCGCTCAGGCGTCTCGAGCCTAATCACACCTAACCCCTGGAACTTCCAAAGGGTCCTTCACACCCTTGCTACAAATCAAGAAGTTTCCCAACATACCTGACACCACTCGAGAGGAAGCACGAGAGTCCTGCCCACATCCAGAGGAGCCCCGTTTCCGCCTCGTACCTCGCGGTCAGGTTTCCTTTCCCTGTATGTTCCGGAAAGAATTCCCGGTGTTCCCGTCGCATCTCGTGAGGAGGCGCTCTCCACAGGAAAGGCGAGAGAAACTCCAGTGTCGTGCCATCATTCCAAGAGTCCCCCAGATATCTCAGTGTGCCGGGGTCCAGCCCCGCTGGATCCAGGGAATTCGACGGATGGACGGCGTTGACGTGGAAAGTCTTGTGTATTTATTAATGTAAGATGAGATTAAGAAATTATAGGGTAGTAAGAAGATTAACTGGAGGAAAAAGGCTGAATAGCTAGGTTTACGCGGAAGGCCAAAAAAATTCCCGAGAAGGAATTTCTGGCGGACTCTGGGAATGGTGGCTCGACCCTGGAGTTCCTCTCGCCTTTCCTGAGGAGCGGC
This sequence comes from Capra hircus, assembly GCF_001704415.2. Lineage (NCBI taxonomy): Eukaryota > Metazoa > Chordata > Mammalia > Artiodactyla > Bovidae > Capra > Capra hircus. The sequence continues at coordinate 8,291 of NW_017192168.1, forward strand.
ACCTCCTCTTGAGATGCGCTGGAGAACGCCGGGAATTCTTTCCCGAACCACGCAGGGAAAGGATCCCTCCTCTCAAGCTATGAGGCGGAAACGGGGCCCCTCTGGATTTTTACGGTACTCTCGTGCTTCCTCTCGAGTGGAGACGGGTATGTCGGGGAACTTCTTGAGTTGTAGCAAGGGTGTGAAGGACCCTTTGGAAGTTCCAGAGGTTAGATGTGATTAGCCTCTAGACGCCTCAGCGAAAATGGGCCTCATCTCGCCTGGAGGGGAGAACCTCCTGGATTTTCTCGAGTTGCGGCAGGTGCTCTGACTTACGACGGGGACCTCAGGGACCCCGCTCTGGTGGCCTCAGGAAATCCCAGTCCCCATGCGAGTTGCCTTGCGGGGGCCTCTCGGGATTCCTCTCCCGTCGATGCCGGGGCCTAAGATCTTGTGTGGAGTCGGTGCCGGAAACTGAGGATTCCTCTCCAGTGTTGACATGGATCTTGGGGTACTTCTGGAGTCTCCCTCAGGGGGAGTACAGTCCTCGTCTCGAGTGGGGGCATGCACGTGCGCTTTCCTCCCGAGATGTAGCAGCAGTGTCACGCTTCCCCTTCGCGGTGATCAAGGGATCTGTGGCTTTCCCTCGAGGCTTTCCCACGAGGCTTATCCCACGAGGGCTTTCCCACAGGGCTGTCCCACGTGCCACCATGGTGTGAGTCGATCCTCGGTCTTGAAAGTCGAGCAGTGCAGGGAAAACAGGTTTCCCTGGAATGGACTGAGACATCTGGTGGACTCTGGGAATGGTGGCACGACCCGTGGAGTTCCTCTCGCCTTTCCTGTGGAGAGCGACTGCCTCTTGAGATTGCGACCGGGAATGCAGGGAGATTCTTTCCCGACCACATCAGGGAAGGATACCTCCTTTCGAGCTAGGAGGCAGAAACGGGGCTCCTCTGGATGTGGCGGGACTCTCGTGCTTCCTCTCGAGTGGAGACGGGTATGTCGGGGAACTTCTTGAGTTGCAGCAACGGTGTGAAGGACCCTTTGGAAGTTCCAGATCTTAGATGTGATTAGCCTCAAGACGCCTCAGTGGAAATGGGCCTCATCTCGCCTGGAGGGGAGAACCTCCTGGATTTTCTCGAGTTGCGGCAGGTGCTCTCCGACTTACCGACGGGGACCTCAGGGACCCTCTGGTGGCCTCAGGAAAGGCCAGTCCCCTTGCGAGTTGCTCGGGGCCTCTCGGGATTCCTCTCCCGTCGATGCCGGGGCCTAAGACCTTGTGTGGAGTCGGTGCCGGAACCTGAGGATTCCTCTCCAGTGCTGACATGGATCTTGGGGTACTTCTGGAGTCTCCCCAGGGGAGTCAGTCCTCGTCTCGATGGGGCATGCACGTGCGCTTTCCTCCCGAGCTGTAGCAGCAGTGTCACGCTTCCCTTCTCGTGGATCAAGGATCTGTGGCTTTCCCTCGAGGCTTTCCCACGAGGCTTTCCCACGAGGCTTTCCCACAGGGCTGTCCCACGTGCCACCGTGGTGTGAGTCGATCCTCGGCTTGAAAGTCGAGTCAGTGCAGGGAAAAAGGTTTCCCTGGAATGGACTGAGACATCTGGGGGACTCTGGGAATGGTGGCACGACCCTGGAGTTCCTCTCGCTTTTTCCTGTGGAGAGCGCCTCCTCTTGAGATGCGACGGGAACGCGGGGAATTCTTTCCCCACCACGCAGGGAAAGGATCCCTCCTCTCGAGCTAGGAGGCGGAAACGGGGCTCCTCTGGATGTGGGTGGAACTCTCGTGCCTTCCCTCTCGAGTGGAGACGGGTATGTCGGGAACTTCTTGAGTTAAAGCAAGGGTGTGAAGGACCCTTTGGAATCCAGAGGTTAGGTGTGATTATCCTCGAGACGCCTCAGGGGAAATGGGACTCATCTCGCCTGGAGGGGGAGAACCTCCTGGATTTTCGAGTTGCGGCAGGCGCTCTCGACTTACGATGGGGACCTCAGGAACCGCTCTGTTGGCCTCAGGATAGGCCAGTCCCCATGCGAGTTGCTCGGGGGCCTCTCGGGATTCCTCTCCCGTCGATACCGGGCCCTAAGATCTTTGCGTGGAGTCGGTGCCGGTAACCTGACCATTCCTCTCAGTGCTGACATGGATATTGGGGTACT
>NW_017192169.1:0-10422 GCF_001704415.2 Capra hircus
GAAAAGGACCTCATCTCGCCTGGAGGGGAGAACCTATTGAATTTTCTCGAATTGCAGCAAGTGCTCTCGACTTACGACGGGACCTCAGGGACCCGCTCTGGTGGCCTCAGGAAAGGCCAGTCCCCATGCGAGTTGCTCGGGGGCCTCTCGGATTCCTCCCGTCGATGCCGGGCCTCAGACCTTGTGTGGAGTCGGTGCCGGAACCTGAGGATTCCTCTCCAGTGCTGACATGGATCTTGGGTACTTCTGGAGTCTCCCCAGGGAGTCAGTCCTCTCCTCGAGTGAGGCATGCACGTGCGATTTCCTCCCGAGCTGTAGCAGCAGTGTCACCCTTCCCTTCGCGTGCATCAAGGGATCTGTGGCTTTCCTCGAGGCTATCCCAGGAGGCTTTCCGATGAGGCTTTCCCACAGGGCTGTCCCACGTGCCACCGTGGTGTGAGTCGATCCTCGGCTTGAAAGTCGAGGCAGTGCAGGGAAAACAGGTTTCCCTGGAATGGACTGAGACATCAGGGCGACTCTGGGAATGGTGGCACGACCCTGGAGTTCCTCTCGCCTTTCCTGTGGAGAGCGCCTCCTCTTGAGATGCGACGGGAACGCGGGGAATTCTTCCCACCACGCAGGGAAAGGATCCATCCTCTTGAGCTAGGAGGCGGAAAGGGCTCCTCTGAATGCGGGCGGGACTCTCGTGCTTCCTCTCGAGTGGAGATGGGTATGTCGGGGAACTTCTTGAGTTGCAGCAAGCGTGTGAAGGACCCATTGGAAGTTCCAGGGGTTAGGTGTGATTAGCCTCAAGACGCCTCATCGGAAATGGGCCTCATCTCGCCTGGAGGGAGAACCTCCTGGATTTTCTCGGGTTGCGGCAGGTGCTCTCGACTTACGACGGGGACCTCAGGGACACGCTCTGGTGGCCTCAGGAAAGGCCAGTCGCCATGCGAGTTCGGGGCAACTCAGGATTCCTCTCCCGTCGATGTCGGGCCTAAGACCTTGTGTGGAGTCGGGGCCAGAACCTGAGGATTCCTCTCCAGTGCTAACATGGATCTTGGGTACTTCTGGAGTCTCCCCAGGGGAGTCAGTCCTCCTCTCGAGTGGGGCATGCTCGTGCGCTTTCCTCCCGAGCTGTAGCAGCAGGTCACACTTCCCTTGACGTGGATCAAGGGATCTGCGGCTTTCCCTCGAGGCTTTCCCACGAGGCTTTCCCACGAGGCTTTCCCACAGGGCTGTCCACGTGCCACCGTTGTGTGAGTGGACCTCGGCTTCAAAGTCGAGGCAGTGCAGGGAAAATAGGATCCCTGCAATGGACTGAGACATCTGGGGGACTCTGGAATGGTGGCACGACCTGCAGTTCCTTCGCCTTTCCGGTTGTAGAGCGCCTCCTCTTGAGATAGCCCAGAATTCTTTCCCGACCACGCAGTATAGGATCCCTCCTCTCAAGCTAGGAGCAGAAACGGGCTCCTCTGGATGTTGCGGGACTCTACTGCTTCCTCTCGAGTGGAGACGGGCATGTCTGGGAACTTCTTGAGTTGCCAGCAACTGTGTGAAGGACCCTTTGGAAGTTCCAGAGGTTAGGTGTGATTAGCCACGAGACACCTCAGCTGAAATGGGCCTCATCTCTCCTGGAGGGAAAACCTCCTAAATTTTCTCGAGTTGTGGCAGGTGCTCGTCGACTTACGACGGGGTCCTCAGGGAACGGCTCTGGTGGCTTCAGGAAAGGCCAGTCCCATGCGTGTGCTCGGGGGCTCTCAGGATTCCTCTCCGTCGATGCCGGGGGCCTAAGACCTTGTGTGGAGTCGATGTAGGAACCTGAGGATTCCTCTCCAGTGCTGACATGGATCTTGGTGTACTTCTGGAGTTTCCCCAGAGTAGTCAGTCCTCGTCTCGAGTGGGGGCATGCACGTGCGCTTTCCCTCCCTAGCTGTAGCAGCAGGGTCGCGCTTCCCTTCGCGTGGATCAAGGGATCTGTGGCTTTCCCTCGAGGCTTTCCACGAGGCTTCCACGAGGCTTTCCCACAGGGCTGTCCCCACGTGCCACCGTGGTGTGAGTGGATCCTCGGCTTCAAAGTCGAGGCAGTGCAGGGAAAACAGGTTTCCCTTGAATGTACGGAGACATCTGGGGGACTCTGGAAACGGTGGCAGGACCCTGGAGTTCCTCTAGCCTTTCCTGTGGAGAGCGCCTCCTCTTGAGATGCGACGGGAACGCGGGGAATTCTTTCCCCACCACGCAGGGAAAGGATCCCTCCTCTCGAGGTAGGAGGCGGAAACGGGGATCCTCTGGATGTGGGCGGGACTCTCCTGCTTCCTCTCGAGTGGAGACGGGTAAGTCGGGAACTTCTTGAGTTGCAGCAAGTGTGTGAACGACCCTTTGGAAGTTCCAGAGGTTAGGTGTGACTAGCCTCGAGAAGCCTCAGCGGAAAAAGGACCTCATCTCGCCTGGAGGGGAGAACTTATTGAATTTTCTAAATTGCAGCAAGTGCTCTCGACTTACGACCGGGGACCTCAGGGACCCGCTCTGGTGGCCTCAGGAAAGGCCAGTCCACATGCGAGGTTGCTCGGGGGCCTCTCGGGATTCCTCCCCGTCGATGCCGGGGCCTCAGACCTTGTGTGGAGTCGGTGCCGGAAACCTGAGGATTCCTCTCCAGTGCTGACATGGGTCTTGGGGTACTTCTGGAGTCTCCCCAGGGGAGTCAGTCCTCGTCTCGAGTGGGGGCATGCACGTGCGCTTTACTCCCGAGCTGTAGCAGCAGTGTCGCCCTTCCCTTCGCGTGGATAAAAGGGATCTGTGGCTTTCCCTCGAGGCTATCCCAGGAGGCTTTCCGATGAGGCTTTCCCACAGGGCTGTCCCACGTGCCACCGTGGTGTGAGGCGATCCTCGGCTTGAAAGTCGAGGCAGTGCAGGGAAAACAGGTTTCCCTGGAATGGACTGAGACATCAGGGCGACTCTGGGAATGGTGGCCACGACCCTGGAGTTCCTCTCGCCTTTCCTGTGGAGAGCTCCTCCTCTTGAGATGCGACGGGAACGCGGGGAATTCTTTCCCCACCACGCAGGGAAAGGATCCATCCTCTTGAGCTAGGAGGCGGAAAGGGGGCTCCTCTGAATGCGGGCGGGGACTCTCGTGCTTCCTCTCGGAGTGGAGATGGGTATGTCGGGGAACTTCTTGAGTTGCAGCAAGGGTGTGAAGGACCCTTTGGAAGTTCCGGGGTTAGGTGTGATTAGCCTCAAGACGCCTCATCGGAAATGGGCCTCTTCTCGCCTGGAGGGGAGAACCTTCCTGGATTTTCTCGGGTTGCGGCAGGTGCTCTCGACTTACGACGGGGACCTCAGGGACACGCTCTGGTGGCCTCAGGAAAGGCCAGTCGCCCATGCGAGTTGCTCGGGGGCAACTCGGGATTCCTCTCCCGTCGATGCCGGGGCCTAAGACCTTGTGTGGAGTCGGGGCCAGAACCTGAGGATTCCTCTCCAGTGCTAACATGGATCTTGGGTACTTCTGGAGTCTCCCCAGGGGAGTCAGTTTTCGTCTCGAGTGGGCATGCACGTGCGTTTTCCTCCGAGCTGTAGCAGCAGTGTCACGCTTCCCTTCGCGTGGATCAAGGGATTCTAGGGCTTTCCCTCGAGGCTTTCCCACGAGGATTTCCCACGAGGCTTTCCCACAGGGCTGTCCCACGTGGCACCGTGGTGTGAGTCGATCCTCGGCTTGAAAGTCGAAACTGTGCACGGAAAACAGCGTTTCCCTTCAATGGACTTAGACATCTAGAGGGACTCTGGGAATGGTGGCACGACCCTGGAGTTCCTCTCCCCTTTCCGGTGGAGAGTGCCTCCTCTTGAGATGCGACAGGAACGCCGGGAATTCTTTCCCGACCACGCAGGGAAAGGATCGCACCTCTCGAGCTAGGAGGCGAAACGGGGCTCCTCTGGATGTGGGCGGGACATTCGTGATTTCCTCTCGAGTGGAGACGGGTATGTAGGGGAACTTCCTGAGTTGCAGCAAGGGTGTGAAGTACCCTTTGGAAGTTCCAGAGGTTGGGTGAGATTAGCCTTCAGATGCCTCAGCGGAAATGGGCCTCATCTCTCCTGGAGGGGAGAACCTCCTGGATTTTCTCGAGTTGCGGCAGGTGCCTCTCGACTTACGACGGGGACCACAGGGACCCGCTCTGGTGGCCTCTGGAAAGGCCAGTCCCCATGCGAGTTGCTCTGGGGCCTCTCGGGATTCCGCTCCTGTCGATGCCGGGGCCTAAGACCTTGTGTGGAGTCGGTGCCGGGAACCTGAGGATTCCTCTTCCAGTGCTGACATGGATCTTGGGATACTTCAGGAGTCTCCCCAGGGGAGTCAGTCTGCGTCTCGATTGGGGGCATGCTCGTGTGCTTTCCTCCCGAGCTTTACCAGCAGTGGCACGCTTCCCTTAGCTTGGAACAAGGGATCTGTGGCTTTCCCTCGAGGCATCCCACGAGGCTTTCCCACAGGGCTGTCCCACGTGCCACCGTGGTGTGAGTTGATCCTCGGCTTGAAAGTCGAGGCAGTGCAGGGAATACAGGTATCCCTGGAATGGACTGAGACATCTGGGTCTCTGGGAATGGTGACACGACCCTGGAATTCCTCTCGCCTTTCTTGTGGAGAGCGCATCCACTTGACATGCAACGGGAACTCCCGGGAATTCTTTTCCGACCACGCAGGGTGCGTATCCCTCCTCTCGAGCTATGAGGCGGAAAACGGGGCTCCTCTGGATTAGGGTGGGACTCTCGTGCTTCCTCTCGAGTGGAGATGGGTATGTTGGGGAACTTCTTGAGTTGCAGCCAAGGGTGTGAAAGACCCTTTGGAAGTTCCAGAGTTTAGGTGTGATTAGCCTCGATATGCCTCAGGGGAAATGGGCCTCATCTCGCCTGGAGGGGAGAACCTCCTGGATTTCCTCGAGTTGCGGCAGGTGCTCTTGACGTACGACGGGGACCTCAGGGACCCGCTCTGGTGGCCTCAGGAAAGGGCCAGTCCCCTTGCCGAGTTGCTCAGGGGCCTCTCGGGATTCCTCTACGTCGATGACGGAGCCTAAGATCTTGTGTGAAGTCGGTGCCGGAACCTGAGGATTCCTCTCCAGTTCTGACATGGATCTTGGGGTACATCTGGAGTCTCCCCAGGGGAGTAAGTCCTCGTCTCGACTGGGGGCATGCACGTGCGCTTTCCTCCCGAGCAGCAGCAGCAGTGTCACGCATCCCTTCGTGTGGATCAAGGGATCTGTGGATTTCCCTCGAGGCTTTCCCACGAGGCTTTCCCGAAGGACTGTCCCACGTGCCACCGTTGTGTGAGTCGATCCTCTGCTTGAAAGTCGAAACAGTGCAGGGAAAACAGGTTTCCCTTGAATGGACTTAGACATCTGGAGGACTCTGGGAATGGTGGCCCGACCCTGGAGTTTCCCCTCGCCTTTCCCGTGGAGAGTGCTTCCTCTTGAAATGCGACGGGAACGCCGGGAATTCTTTCCCGAACACGCAGGGAAAGGATGGCTCCTCTCGAGCTAGGAGGCGGAAACGGGGCTCCTCTGGATGTGGGCGGGACATTCGTGCTTCCTCTCGAGTGGAGACGGTTATGTAGGGGAATTTCCTAAGTTGCAGCAAGGTTGTGAAGGACCCTTTGGAAGTTCCAGAGGTTAGGTGTGATTAGCCTTGAGACGCCTCAGCGGAAATGGGCCTCAACTCTCCTGGAGGGGAGAACCTCCTGGATTTTCTCGAGTTTCGGCAGGTGCTCTCGACTTAGACGGGGACCTCAGGGACCCGCTCTGGTGGCCTCAGGAAAGGCCAGTCCCCATGCGAGTTGCTCGGGGGGCCTCTCGGGATTTCTCTCCCGTTGATGCCGGGGCCTAAGACCTTGTGTGGAGTCGGTGCCGGAACCTGAGGATTCCTCTCCAGTGATGACATGGATCTTGGGGTGCTTCTGGAGTCTCCCCAGGGGCGTCAGTCCTCGTCTCGAGTGGGGCATGCACGTGCGCTTTCCTCCCGAGCTGTAGCAGCAGTGTCACCCTTCCCTTCGCGTGGATCAAGGGATCTGTGGCTTTCCATCGAGGCTTTCCCACGAGGTTTTCCCACGAGCTTTCCCACAGGGCTGTCCCTCGTGCCACCGTGGTGTGAGTCGTCAGTGCAGGGAAAACAGGATTTCCCTGGAATGGACTGAGACATCTGGGGGACTCTGGGAATGGTGACACAACCCTGGAGTTCCTCTCGCCTTTCCTGTGGGAGAGCGCCTCCTCTTGAGATGGGACGGGAACGCGGGGGAATTCTTTCCCGACCACGCAGGGAAAGGATCCCTCCTCTCGGGCTAGGAGGCGGAAACCGGGCTCCTCGGATGTGGGCGGGACTCTCGTGCTTCCTCTCGAGTGGAGACGGGTATGTCGGGGAACTTCTTGAGTTGCAGCAAGGGTGTGAAGAACCGTTTAGAAGTTCCAGAATTTAGGTGTGATTAACCTCGAGACGCCTCAGCCGAAATGGGCCTCATCTCGCCTGGATGGGAGAACCTCCTGGATTTTCTCGAGCTGCGGCAGGTGCTCTCGACTTACGACGGGGACCTCAGGGACCCGCTCTGGTAGCCTCAGGAAAGCCAGTCCCCATGCGAGTTGCTCGGGTGCCTCTCGGGATTCCTCTCCCATTGATGCCGGGGCCTAAGACCTTGTGTGGAGTCGGTGCCGGAACCTGAGCATTCCCTCTCCAGTGCCAACATGGATCTTGGAGTACTTCTGGAGTCTCCCCAGGGGCGTCAGTCCTCGTCTCGAGTGGGGGCATGCACGTGCGCTTTCCTCCCGAGCTGTATCAGCAGTGTCACGCTTCCCTTCACGTGGCTCAAGGGATTTGTGGCTTTCCCTCGAGGCTTTCCCACGAGGCTTTCCCACAGGGCTGTCCCACTTGCCACCGTGGTGTGAGTCGATCCTCGGCTTGAAAGTCGAGGCAGTGCAGGGAAAACAGGTTTCCCTGGAATGGACTGAGACATCTGGGGGACTCTGGGAATGGTGGCACGACCCTGGAGTTCCTCTCGCCATTCCTGTGGAGAGGGCCTCCTCTTGAGATGCGACGGGAACGCCGGGAATTCTTTCCAGAGCACGGCAGGGAAAGGATCCCTCCTCTCGAGCTAGGAGGCGGAAACGGGACTCCTCAGGATGTGGGCGTGACTCTCGTGCTTCCTGTCGACTGGAGACGGGTATGTCGGGGATCTTCTTGAGTTGCAGCAAGGGTGTGAAGGACCCTTTTAAGTTCCAGAGTTTAGGTGTGATTAGCCTCGACACGCCTCATCCGAAATGGGCCTCATCTCGCCTGGAGGGGAGAACCTCCTGGAGTTGCTCGAGTTGCGGCAGGTGCTCTCGACTTATGACGGGGACCTCAGGGACCCGCTCTGGTGGCCTCAGGAAAGGCCAAGTGCCCATTTGAGGTTGCTCGGGGGGCCTCTCGGGATTACTCTCCCCTTGATGCCGGGGCCTAAGACCTTGTGTGGAGTCAGTGCCGGAACATGAGGATTCCTCTCCAGTTCTCACATGGATCTTGGGTACTTCTGGAGTCTCCACAGGGGAGTCAGTCCTCGTGTCGAGAGGGGGCATGCACGTACGCTTTCCTCCCGAGCTGTAGCAGCAGTGTCACGCTTCCCTTCGCGTGGATCAAGGGATCTGGGCTTTCCCTCGAGGCTTTCCACGAGGCTTTCCCACGAGGCGTTCCCACAGGGCAGTCCCACGTGCCACCGTGGTGTGAGTCGATCCTCGGCTTGAAAGTCGAGGTAGTGCAGGGAAAACAGGTTTCCCTGGAATGGACTGAGACATCTGGGGACTCTGGGAAATGGTGGAACCACCCTGGAGTTCCTCTCGCCTTTCCTGTGGAGAGCGCTCCTCTTGAGATACAACGAGAACGCCGGGAATTCTTTCCCGACCACGCAGGGATAGGATCCCTCCTCTCGAGCTAGGAGGCGAAACGGGGCTCCTCTGGATGTGGGCGGTACTCTCGTGCTTCCTCTCGAGTGGAGACGGCGTTTGTCGGGGATCTTCTTGAATTGCAGCAAGGGTGTGAAGGATCCTTTGGAAGTTCCAGGAGGTTCGGTGTGATTAGCCGCGAGGCGCCTCAGCGGAAATGGGCCTCATCTCGCCTGGAGGCGAGAACCTCCTGGATTTTCTCGAGTTGCGCAGGTGCTCTCGGACTTACGATTGGGACCTCAGGGACCCGCTCTAGTGCCTCAGGAAAGGCCCGTCCCCATGGGAGTTGCTCATGGGCTTCTAGCGACTCCTCTCCCGTCTATGCCGGGGCGGAGACCTTGTGTGGAGTCGGTGCCGGAACCTGAGGATTCCTCTCCAGTTCTGACATGGATCTTGGGGTACTTCTGTAGTATCCAGGGGAGTCAGTCCTCGTCGCGAGTGTGGCGTGCCCGTGCACTTTCCTCCCGAGCTTTAGCAGCAGTGTCATGCTTCCCTTTGCCGTGGATCCAGGGATCTGTGGCTTTCTCTGTAGGCTTTCCCACTAGGCTTTTCACAGGGCTGTCCCACGTGCCACCTAGGTCTGAGTCGATCCTCGGCATGAAAGTCGAGGCATCGCGGGGAAACAGGTTTCCCTGGAATCGACTGAGACATCTGGGGACTCTGGGAATGCTGGCACGACCCTGAGTTCTCTCGCCTTTCCTGTGGAGAGCGTCTCTCTTGAGATGCGACGGGAACGCCGGAAATTCTTTCCCGAACACGCAGGGAAAGGATCCCTCCTCTCGAGCTATGAGGCTGAAACGGGGCTCTTCTGGTTGTGGGCGGGACTCTCGTGCTTCCTTTCGAGTGAAACGGGTATGTCGGGGAACTTCTTGAGTTGCAGCAAGGGTGTGAAGGGCCCTTTGGAAGTCCAGAGGTTAGGTGTGATTAGCCTCGAGATGCCTCAGCGCAAATGGGTCTCATCTCGCCTGGAGGGGAGAACCTCCTGGATTTTCTCGAGTTGCGCCAGGTGCTCTCGACTTACGACGGGACCTCAGGGACCCGCTTTGGTGGCCTCAGGAAAGGCCAGTCCCCATGCGAGTAGCTCGGGAGCCTCTCGTGATGTCTCTCCCTCTCCAGTGCTGTCTTGGATCTTGACTGGCCTTTCCTGAGGCCACCAGAGCGGGTCCCTGTGGTCCCCGTCGTAAGTCGAGAGCACCTGCCGCAACTGGAGAAAAACAAGGATGTTCTCCCCTCCAGGCAAAATGAAGCCTATTTCCGCTGACACATTTCAAGGCTAAGCACACTTAAACTCTGGAACTTCCAAAGGGTCCTTCACACCCTTGCTGCAAATCAAGAAGTTCCCCGACATACCCGTCTCCACTCAAGAGGAAGCACGATAGTTCAGCCCACATCCAGAGGAGTCCCGTTTCCGCCTCATAGCTCGAGAGGAGGATCCTTTCCCTGCGAGGTCGGGAAAGAATTCCCGGCGTTCCCGTCGCATCTCAAGAGGAGGCGCTCTCCACAGGAAAGGCGAGAGGAACTCCAGGGACATGCCACCATTCTCCGAGTCCCCCAGATGTCTCAGTCCATTCCAGGGAAACCTGTTTCCCCTCACTGACTCGACTTTCAAGCCGAGGATCGACTCACACCACTGTGGCACGTGGGACAGCCCTGTGGCAAAGCCTCGTGGGAAAGCCTCGTGGGAAAGCCTCGAGGGAAAGCCACAGATCCCTTGATCCACGCGAAGGGAAGCGCGACACTGCTGCTACAGCTGGGAGGAAAGCGCACGTGCATGCCCTCAACCGAGACAAGGACTGACTCCCCTGGGGAGACTCCAGCAGTACACCAAGATCCATGTCAGCACTGGAGAGGAATCCTCAGGTTACAGCACCGACTCTACGTAAGGTCTGAGGCCCTGGCATCGACGGGAGAGGAGTCCGAGAGGGCCCGAGCAACTCGCATGAGGACTGGAATTTCCTGAGGCCACCAGAGCGGGTCCCTGAGGTCCCCATCGTAAGTCGAGAGCACCTGCCGCAACTCGAGAATATCCAGGAGTTTCTCCCCTCCAGGCGAGATGAGGCCCATTTCCATTGAGGCATCTCGGGCTAATCACACCTAACCTCTAGAACTGCCAAAGGGTCCTTCACACCCTTGCTGCAACTCAAGAAGTTCCGCAACATACCCGTCTCCACTCGAGAGGAAGCACAAGAGTCCCTCCCACATGAGGAGGAGCCCCGTTTCCACCTCATAGCTCGAAAGAAGGGATCCTTTCCCTGCGTGTCGGGAAAGAATTTCCGGCATTCCCGTCGCATCTCAAGAGTAGGCGCTCTCCACAGAAAAGGCGAGAGGAACTCCAGGGTCGTGCCACCATTCCCAGATTCCCTCAGATGTCTCAGTCCATTACAGGGAAACTTGTTTTCCCTGCACTGCCTCGACTTTCAAGCCGAGGATCGACTCACACCACACCACCACACGTGGTGTGGGAAAGCCTCGTGGAAAAGCCTCGAGGGAAAGCCTTCAG
>NW_017192170.1:0-10422 GCF_001704415.2 Capra hircus
GGGTCCTGAGGTCATAAGTCGAGAGCACTGCCGCAACTCGAGAAAATCCAGGAGGTTCTCCCCTCCAGGCGAGATGAAGCCCATTTCCGCTGAAGCGTCTGGAGGCTAATCACACCTAACCTCTGGAACTTCCAAAGGGTCCTTCACACCCTTGCTGCCACTCAAGAAGTTCCCTGACATACCCGTCTCCTCTCGATAGGAAGCACGAGGTCCCGCCACATCCAGAGGAGCCCTTTCCCGCCTCGTAGCTCGAGATGTGGGATCCTTTCCCTGCTTCGTCGGGAAAGAATTCCCGGCGTTCCCGTCGCATCTCAAGTGGAGGCGCTCTCCACAGGAAATGCGAGAGGACTCCAGAGTCGTGCACCATTCCAGAGAGTCCCTAGATGTCTCAGTCCATTCCAGGAACCTGTTTTCCCTGCACTGCCTCGACTTTCACGCCGAGGTTCGACTCACACCTCGGCGGCATGTGGGACAGCCCTCTGGGATAGCCTCGTGGTAAAGCCTGGAGGAAAAGCCACAGATCACTTGATCCACGCGACCGAAGCGTGACACTGCTGCTACAGCTCGGGAGGAAAGCGCACGTGCATGCCCCCATTCGAGACGAAGACTGACTTCCCTGGGGGGGCTCCAGAGCTACCCCAAGATCCATGTCAGCACTGTAGAGGAATCCTCAGGTTCCTGCCCCAACTCCTCGCAAGGTCTTTTTTTTTTCTTTCCTTTTTACTCTCTTTCTTTGCATTTATTTAAACACAGTTCTCAAAACTTTTGAGTGAAATTGGGCCTCCTTTGGTAAGCAAAGAAACCTGAAATTAGTATTTAAAAAATGAACAGGCAAAGTCTTCAGATCATCCACAACACAGGTGTAGTGTTCCCTTCTTTTTTCTCAAAACTCTGAACCACCAGTTTTTCCATATAGTCTTAAAAGCTAGAAGAACAAAGAGTACATTTGTGGTGGAATATTATTTTCACTTGCTGATTACTAATTGAAATACCATTATCCCTTCTAACAGCTTTAAGAAATAGCCTTTTTAAGGCATACATTGTGCAACTCATCTTATTCCTGCTATGTATAATACAGATTACATAAAGGCTGTCAAAGTCACATTTATATAAGCATTAAGCATTTGCTGTATTGAAAGATCTTTAGTTTTTAACACTAGCAGTATAGAGTTACAGAGCGTAATTTTATCACTTAACTGCAGGTATATTAAGTATGGTATGTTTCATGGACTCGAGGAAAACGGGCATTTTTTTCTTTAATTTACTACTGACAATCTAATCAGAACAGTTTCTCCTAAGCATTGATATGTTAGAAAGAAAAGTAAAAACCAAACGTTATTGTTGCTTTTTGCCATTTGGTAGCATTTTACACACAGGCTTCAATCTTCAGAATACCCTGTATTCAGTAGAAAAACCATTTAAATGAAGTTCTGTACAATAGAAACTTCTCAGCAGTCAAAAATTTTAGACTGTAAAAAATACATGTAAAACATACTTTTCTGAAAACACTTAACTTTGAACAAAGCACCGAACTACACAAATGCAGAATGAAAACAGCATTTCAACTCCACCAAAAGTAGTCATCATAAAAGGTGTAAAAGTCACCTAACTTCACCAGGCACTGTTCACTTTTTAAACAGGAGACAATAAAAATATTGTCCACAAACAATATCCCAACTCTAGGGCAGGTTTCAGAAAGTCTTCATCTTCATGCTTTAATAGCGATGAGGTGAGTATGATCGAGATCTGGAACGTGATCTGTATCCTCCACGACTATAGTAGGGAGAAGGTGACCGTCTTCTGTATTTCTGATCCCTGTCTTGAGCAGCTCTCCATCCTCCTCCTCTCCTCCTCCCCTCCTCTGTACGATCTGCTGTAATAGTCCCGATCATCATAGCCTCGATCATATCCTCTGTCATAGTAATCTCGACGGCGTGAGCTGCCATAGGTAGGTCTCCCCATGTAAATTCCTGCTGTTGGAGTATGTGGTCTTTTCGTTATGGAGAAGTCAACTCTGATCCTACATCCATCAAGCTCCATTCCATTGGCACGCTCTTTTGCTTCCTTGGCATCATCTACATTTTCAAAGTATACAAAGGCAAATCCTCTTGAACGTCTAGACTGCTGGTCATATACAATAGATACATCAGCAATTGGCCATATTTAGAGAACATTTCTCTTAGATCTCTTTCTGTAGTATACAAGCTCAATCCAAATACTCCAAGACAACAGTTAGGATCAGGATTTGCCCGATTCCCAACATGACGCCAGCGAGTAGACATGGGAGAATGACTGTGGCTATGCCGTCTTCGATAATCTCTGCTGTAAGATCTGCTACGAGATCTTCTATGGGACCGGGACCGAGATCGTGACCTTGTATAATGCCTCCGAGAACTTCTTCTGGATCTAGACCTAGATTCCGATCTGGACCTGGACTTTGATCTGGAACGCCTGGAATCTTCCTTGGAGCGAGACCTTGCAGGGGTATGACTTGCAGATTTCCCAGATCCATGAGCACTTCCGCTTCTGGAAGCAGAACGGGATTCCCCTCGCCGTAGTTCTCCTCGCCGCTGTCGCTCATGACTTTCACTGCTGTCGCCGCTCGATGTGCTTCAATCGAAGCTGCCAACCTCTCGCACCTTCAGTGTAGAGGCTCCGCCGCAGCCTCACACCACACACCGGTGCCCCAGGCACTGAGAACCGAACGCTCCGCGCGCCTCCGCTCGGGCTCTCCACACAAGGTCTTAGGCCCGGCATCGACGTGAGAGGAATCCTGAGAGGCCCCCTAGCAACTCCCATGGGCACTGGCCTTTTCTGAGGCCACAGGAGCGGGTCCCTGAGGTCCCATGCTAAGACGAGAGCACCTGCTCCAACTCAAGATAATCCAGGAGGTTCTCCCCTCCAGGCGAGATGAGGCCCATTTCCCTGAGGCATCTCGAGGCTAATCACACCTAACCTCTGGAACTTCCAAAGGGTCTTTGACACCCCTGCGGCAAGTCAAGAAGATCACCGACATACCCGTCTCCACTCGAGATGAAGCACGAGGGTCCCACCCACATCCAGAGGAGCCCCGTTTCCGCCTCGTATCTAGAGAGGAGGGATCCTTTCCCTGCGTGGTCGGGAAATTCCTGGCGTTCCCGTCGCATCTCAAGAGGAAGTGCTCTCCACAGGAAAGGCCAGAGGAACTCCAGGGTCGTGCCACCATTCCAAGAGTTCCCCAGATGTCTCAGTCCATTCCAGAGGAACCTGTTTTCCCTGCACTGCCATGACTTTCACCGAGGATCGTCTCACACCAAGGTGGCATGTGGGACAGCCCTGTGGGAAAGCCTCATGGGAAAGCCTAGAGGGAAAGCCACAGATCCCTTGATCCACGCAACGGGAAGCGTGACACTGCTGCTACCGCTCAGGAGGAAAGCGCACGTGCATGCCCCACTCGAGACGAGGACTGACTCCCCTGGGGAGACTCCAGAAGTACCACAAGATCCATGTCAGCACTGGAGAGGAATCTTCAGGTTCCAGCCCCGACTTCACACAAGGTCTTAGGCCCGGCATCGACAGGAGAGGAATCCTGAGAGGCCCCTAGAAACTTGAATGGGGACTGGCCTTTCCTGAGGCCACCAGAGCTGGCCCCTGAGGTCCCCGTCGTAAGTCGAGAGCACCTGCCGCAACTCGAGAAAATCCAGGAGGTTCTCCCCTCCAGGCGAGATGAGGCCCATTTCCACTGAGGTGTCTCGAGGCTAATCACACCTAACCTCTGGAACTTCCAAAAGGTACTTTACACCCTTGCTGCAACTCAAGAAGTTCCCCGACATACCCGTCTCCACTCGAGAATAAGCAAGATGGTCCCCCCCTACATCCACAGGAGGCGCGTTTCCGCCTCGTCGCTCGAGATGAGGGATCCTTTCCTTCCGGGGACCAGCGTGAGGAATTCCGCCTATGGCAAAGGTCATGAGGAAGGAGGCTTGGCATGCGCAAAGGCGTGATCAAGCCTCAGGTAACCCCCTGTTCCCGAGCATCGAACCCCAAAACCAGAGTCTGTTTTATGCTCTCACCTACACTTCTGACTTTACGGGGGCTCTCCCCCCATAACTGTTTCTCTCGGAGAAGAAGTAAACGTGCAGCTTCAAGGCAATAAATATTCTTGGGCATGACAAGAGTGTTTCAGCTTGCCGACTCCTCTGAAGGTTATCTAGCCCACCTTTATAGGTTTGTCCGGCCACATGTGATTGTTTACAGCCTCCCAACCTGAGAGGCATGAGATGTTTTAGACTTACTAAAGGCAAATTATTTTGGGGAGTTAGAAATTATTAGTATAGTTGGTTAGGAATTATATTGGTGAAGGGTTCTTCATTTGTTGTGTCAAAAATTGCTGCTAATTCCCTGCTCTGGGTGGGACAAGGATATTTTAGGTCAAACCTCTCTGCTGACAGACCAGCTTGTGTGACAGGATTATCCATACTGCTGCCACTAGGCACAAGATTGTTTACTGCCTCTCAACTGTAAACAGCACAGAGAGTTTTGGAGTATTTTGAGAGTCTTAATTAGCATAGGACTTTTTCTTCTTGTTGAGTCAATGATTGCCACCAGGCCTCCATATCCTTAGGCACTTGGGAATATATTAATCAATGTATTTGGAATATAGCAAAGGAAATATAGCAGTTTTTTGATGTTAGCAATACTAGACTTTTTGAGTTAATGGATTTTCACTTTTGTAATAGATCACTGTACTTTGTTATATATCACTGTGTCCTTTCTATGTAAGAATGTAACTTTATCATATCTTAAGACTAAATAGATCTTAAGGGGAGAATTGATGAAAGGATTTTCAATTTGTTAGGCTGATGTTTGCTGATAAATCTCCATGTTCCCTACCCTTATAATGAATATAACTAGTATATAGGAGAAATAAGTATTAACCTTTAAGCATATAGGAGAAATAAGAATTCACCTTTAAGACTAATCATGTTAACCTTGGGTTAAATAAATTCCTTTCTTGATTGTAACTCACTACACCCTCACCCTATAGGAATGTAACTTTATTTGGAGGGTGGTGCCTGGTTTAAGAAAAACCCCTTGGAAGAAATAAGTTTATTTGGTTATCAGAAAGAAAGGATCATAAAATGTCAGCAGGTCTCATTCATGGCCAGAGATGATGTAAGATCCCTAAGACCTTTTTTTATACATTTATGTGAAGCACCTGATTTTGATAAAGGTCAGGATGCCGACTCCTGCGTGACTCTGTATTCATCCCTATGTGTAACAAGAGGTATACAAGCAAAACAAAAAATAAAGAAATCAGATCAGTTTCCGGAAAGACTGATTCCCCCATGTCGCTTCTTTTTTGCTCCCGTTTTTCTGGCTGAATTCTCTACTGGAGGATGGATGCTATTCCACGTAATCCAAGTTATTCAGCCTCTTTTTCTCCAATAATCTTCCTACTACACAATCCATTTCTAATCTCTTTATATCTGGGATTAAATATGTATATTTCCAAAGACGACGACTACGTCCCCACCTTCGAATCACGCTGGATCCACCGGGGCTGGACCACGGGACTTTCCCTGCTTGGTCGGGAAAGTATTCCCGGCGTTCCCACCGCATCTCAAGAAGAGGCGCTCTCCACAGGAAAGGCGAGAGGAACTCCAGGGTTCGTGCCACAATTCCAAGAGTCCCCCAGATGTCTCAGTCCATTCCCAGAGGAACCTGTTTTCCCTGCACTGCCTTGATTTTTCACGCCGAGGATCGACTGCACCATGGTGGCACGTGGGACAGCGATGTGGGAAAGCCTCGTGGGAAAGCCTCGAGGGAAAGCCCCGTGAGAAATACCTCGAGGGAAAGACATAGATCTCTTGATCCACGCGACGGGCAGCGTGACACTGCTACTGCAGCTCAGGAGGTAAGCGTTCTGCATGATCCCGCTGAGAAGAGGACTGACACCCTGGGGAGACTCAAGAAGTACCCAAGAACCATGTCACCACGGGAGAGGAATCCTCAGGTACCGGCCTCGACTTCACACAAGGTCTTAGGCCCCACCATCGACGGGAGAGAAATCCTGAGAGGCCCCTAGCCACTCGGATGGGAACTGGCCTTTCCTGACGCCCACCAGAGCGGGTCCCTGAGGTCCCAGCGTACGTTGAGAACACCTGCCACAATTCGAGAAAATCCAGGAGGTTCTCCCCTCCAGGCAAGATGAGGCCAATTTCCGCTGAGGCACTCGAGGCTAATCACACCTAAACTCTGGAAATTCCAAAGGTTCCTTCACAACCTTGCTGAAACTCAAGAAGTTCCCCGACATACCGTCTCCACTCCAGAGGAAGCACGAGGGTCCCGCCCACATCCAGAGGAGCCCCGTTTCTGCCTCGGACCTCGAGATGACGGATCCTTTCCCTGCTTGGTCGGGAAAGAATTCCCGGCGTTCCGTCCCATCTCAAGAGGAGGCGCTCTCCACAGGAAAGGCGAGCGGAACTCCAGGGTCGTACCACCATTCCAAGAGTCCCCCAGATGTCACAGTCCATTCCAGAGGAACCTGTTTTCCCTGCACTGCCTCGACTTTCAAGCCGAGGATCGACTCACACCATGGTGGCAGGTGGGACAGCCCTGTGGGAAAGACTCTTGGGAAAGCCTTGAAGGAAAGACTTGAGTGAAAGCTACAGATCCCTTGACCACGCGTTAGGAAGCGTGACACTGCTGCTACAGCTCGGGAGGAAAGCGCACGTGCATGCCCACACTCGAGACGAGGACTGACTTCCCTGGGGAGACTCCAGAAGTACCCCAAGAACCATGTCAGCACTGGAGAGGAATCCTCAGGATCCGGCCTCGACTCCACACAAGGTCTTAGGCCCCGGCATCGACCCAAGAGGAATCCCGAGAGTCCCCCTGGCAACTTGCATGGGGACTGGCCTTTCCTGAGGCCACGAGACAGGTTCCCTGAGGTCCCCGTCGTAATTCGAGAGCACCTGCCGTAACTCGAGAAAATCCAGGAGGTTCTCCCTACAGGCAAAATGAGGCCTATTTCCACTGACGCATCTAGAGGCTAAGCACACCTAACCTCTGGAACTTCCAATGGTTCCTTCACACACTTGCTGCAACTCAAGAGCTTTCCCGACATACCCGTCTACACTCAAAGGAAGCACGAGGGTCCCGCCACATCCAGAGAAGCCCCGATCCCCCTCGAGGCTCCAAAGGAGAGATCTTTTAACTGCTTGCATTTCCCGAGTCAAAGACCTTGTGTTGAGTTGGGACCGGAAACTGAGGATTCCTCTCCAGTGCTGACGTGGATTTTTGGGTACTTCTGGACTCTCCCAGGGGAGTCAGTCCTCGTCTCGAGTGGGGAAATGCACGTGGGCTTTCCTCCCTAACGGTGGCAGCAGTGTCATGCTACCCGACGGGTGGATCAAGGGATGTGTGGCTTTCCCTGTAGGATTTCCCATGAGGCTTTCCCACGAGGCTAACACACAGGGCTGTCCCACGTGCCACCGTGGTGTGAGTCGATCCTCGACGTGACAGTCAAGGCAGTGCAGGTAAAAGAGTTTCCTTTGGAATGGACTCAGTCCTCTGGGGGACTCTTGGAATGGTGGCACGACCCTGGAGTTCCTCTCGCCTTTCCTGTGGAGAGCGCTTCCTCTTGGATGCGACGGGAATGCCAGGAATTCTTTCCCGACCGCAGGGAAAGGATCCCTCATCTCGAGCTACAAGGAGGAAAAGGGCCTTCTCTGGATGTGCAAGGGACGCTCGCGCTTCCTCTCGAGTGGACAAGGGTATGTCGGGGAACTTCTTGAGTTGCAGCAAGGGTGTGAAGGACCCTATGGAAGTTCCAAAGGTTAGATGTGATTAGCCTCGAGTCGCCTCAGCGGAAATGGGCCTCATCTAGCCTGGAGGGGAGAATCTCCAGGATTTTCTCGAGTTGCGGTAGGTGCTCTCGATTTACGACGGGGACCACAGGGACCCTATCTGGTGGCCTCAGGAAAGGCCACTCTCCGTGCGAGTTGCTTATTGGCCTCTCAGGATTCCTCTCCCTTCAATGCTGGGGCCTAAGACCTTTTGTGAAGTCGGGGCCGTAAACTGAGAATTATTCTCCAGTGCTGACATGGATCTTGGGGTACTTCTGGAGTCTCCCCAGGGGAGTCAGTCCTCGTCTCGAGTGGGGGCATGCACGTGCGCTTTCCTCCTGAGCTGTGGAAGCAGTGTCACGCTTCCCATCGCGTGGATCAAGGGATCTGTGGCTTTCCCTCGAGGCTTTCCCTCAAGGCTTTCCCACGAGGCTTTCCTACGAGGCTTTACCACAGGGCTGTCCCACGTGCCACTGTGGTTTGAGTCGATCTTCGGCGTGAAAGTCGAGGCAGTTTGGGGAAAACAGGTTCCTCTGAAATGGACTGAGACATCTGGGGGACTCTTGGAATGGTGGCCTGACCTGGAGTACCTATCCCTTTCCTGTGGAGAGGGCCTCCTCTTGAGATGCGACGGGAACCTCGGGAATTCTTTTTCGACCAAGTAGGGAAAGGATCCCTCATCTCGAGCAAAGAGGCGGAAACGGGGCTCCTTTGGATGTGGGCGGGACCCTTCTGCTTCCTCTCGAGTGCATACGGGTATATCGGGGAACTTCTTGAGTTGCAGCAAGGGTGTGAAGGAACCTTTGGACGGTTCAGGGGTAGGTGTGATTGCCTCGAGATGCTTCAGCAATAATTCGCCTCTGTTCGCCTGGAGGGGAGAACCTCCAGGATTTTCTCGACTTGCGGCAGGTGCTCTCGACTTACGACGGGGACCTCAGGGACCCGCTCTGGTGGCCTCAGGAAAGGCAGGTCCCCATGCGAGTTGCTAGGGACCTCCCTGGATTCCTCTACCGTAGATGCCGGAACCTAAGACCTTGTCTGGAGTTGGGGCCGGAACGTGAGGATTTCTCTCCAGGCCTGACATGGATCCTGGGGTACTTCTGGAGTCTCCCAGGCGATTCAGTCCTCATCTCGAGTGGGGCATGCACGTGCGCTTTCCTCCCGAGCTCTAGAACCAGTGTCAGTCTTCCCGGCCCGACGATCAAGGGATCTGTGGCTTTCCCTCTGGGCATTCCCACAAGTTTTCCAAACAGGCTTTCCCACAGGGCTGTCCCAAGTGCCACCGTTGTGTGGGTCGATCATCTGCATGAATGTCGAGGCAGTGCAGGGAAAACAGGTGTCCCTGGCATGGACTGAGACATCTGGAGGACTCTGGGAATGGTGGCACGACCCTGGAGTTCCTCTGGCCTTTCCTGTGGAGAGCGCCTGTTCTTGAGAGGCGACGGGAACACCGGGAATTCTTTCCCGACCACACACTGAAAGGATTCCCGTCTCGAGCTAGGAGGCGGAAACGGGGCTCCTCTGGATGTGGGCGGGACTCTCGAGCTTCCTCTCGAGTGGAGACGGGAATGTCGGGGAACTTCTTGATTTGCAGCAAGGGTGTGAAGGACTCTTTGGAAGTTCCAGAGTTTAGGTGTGATTAGCCTCGAGACGCCTCAGCGGAAATGGGCCTCATTTCGCCTGGAAGGAAGAACCTCCTGGATTTTCTCGAGTTGTGGCAGGTGCTCTCCAATTATGACGGGGACCTCAGGGACCTGCTCTGGTGGCCTCAGGAAAGACCATTCCCCATGCGAGTTGCTCGGGGCCTCTCGGGATTCCTCTTCCATCGATGCCGGGGTCTAAGACCTTGTGTGGAGTCGGTGCTGGAACCTGAGGATTCCTCTCCAGTGCTGACATGGATCTTGGGGTACTTCTGGAGTCTCCCAGGGGAGTCAGTCCTCGTCTCGAGTGGGGGCATGCACGTGCGCTTTACTCTCGAGCTGTAGCAGCAGTGTCACGCTTCCCTTCGCGTGGCTCAAGGGATCTGTGGCTTTCCCTCGAGGCTTTCCCAGGAGGCTTTCCCACGAGGCTTTTCCACAGGGCTGTCCCACGTGCCACCGTGGTGTGACTCGATCCTCGGCTTGATGTCGAGGCAGTGCAGGGAAAACAGGTTTCCCTGGAATGGACTGAGACATCTGCGGGACTCTGGGAATGGTGGCACGACCCTGGAGTTCTTCTTGCCTTTCCTGTGAGAGTGCCTCTCTTGAGATGCGACGGGAAGCCGGGAATTCTTCCCGACCACGCAGGAAAGGATCCCTCCTCTCGAGCTAAGGAGGCGGAAACGGGTTTCCTCTGGATGTGGCGGGATTCTCGTGCTTCCTCTCGAGTGGAGACGGATATGTCGGGAACCTCTTGAGTTGCAGCAAGGGTGTGAAGGACCCTTTGGAAGTTCCAGAGGTTAGGTGTGAATAGCCTCGAGACGCCTCAGCGGAAATGGGGCCTCATCTCGCCTGGAGGGGAGAACCTCTTGGATTTTCTCGAGTTATCATGCTTTATACTAGTTCTCTTTTTCTCAAAAAGTCGAGAGGCACTTGCCGCCAGACTCCCCGTGGGA
>NW_017192171.1:0-10419 GCF_001704415.2 Capra hircus
GAAGCACGCGAGTCCCGCCACATCGCGAGGAGCCGCGTTTCCGCCTCCTAGCTCGAGAGGAGGGATCCTTTCCCTGCGTGTTCGGGAAAGAATTCCCCGGCGTTCCCGTCCCTTCTCAACAGGAGGCCCTCTCCACAGGAAAGGCGAGAGGAACTCCAGGGTCGTGCCACCATTCCCAGAGTCCCCCAGATGTCTCAGTCCATTCCAGGGAAACCTGTTTTCCCTGCACTGCCTCGACTTTCAAGCCGAGGATCCACTCACACCACGGTGGCACGTGGGACAGCCTGTGGAAAGCCTCGTGAAAAGCCTCGTGGGAAAGCCTCGAGGGAAAGCCACAGATCCCTTGATCCAGGCGAAGGGAAGCGTGACACTGCTCCTACAGCTCGGAGGGAAGCGCACGTGCATGCCCCCATTCGAGACGAGGACTGACTCCCCTGGGAGACTCCAGAAGTACCCCAAGATCCATGTCAGCACTGGAGAGGAATCCTCAGGTTCCAGAACCGACTCCACATAAGGTCTTAGGCCCTGGCATCGACGGGAGAGGAATCCTGAGAGCCACGAGCAACTCGCATGGGGACTGGCCTTTCCTGAGGCCACCAGAGTGGGTCCCTGAGGTCCCCGTCGTAAGTCGAGAGCACCTGCCGCAACTCGAGAAAATCCAGGAGGTTCTCCCCTCCAGGCGAGATGAGGCCCATTTCCGCTGAGGCGTCTTGAGGCTAATCAAATCTAACATCTGGAAATCCAATGGGTCCTTCTCGCCATTGCTGCAACTCAAGAAGTTCCCCGACATACTTCGTCTCCACTCGACAGGAAGCACGAAAGTCCCGCCCACATCCAGAGGAGGCCCAGTTTCCGCTTGCTAGCTCGAGAGGAGAGATAATTCTCCCTGCGTGGTCGGGAAAGAATTCCCGGTGTTCCCGTCGCATCTCAAGAGGAGGGCGCTCTCCACAGGAAAGGCCGAGAGGAACTCCAGGGTCGTGCGACCATTCCCAGAGTCCCCCTGATGTCTCAGTCCATTCCAGTGAAACCTGTTTTCCCTGCACTACCTCGACTTTCAAGCCGAGCATCGACTCACACCACGGTGGTACGTAGGACAGCCCTGTGGGAAAATTTCCTGGGAATGCCCTCCTGTGAAAGCCCTGAAGGGAAAGCCAGAGATCCCTTGATCCACGCGAAAGGGAAGCGCGGACACTGCTGTTACAGCTCGGGAGGAAAGCTCACGTGCATGCTCCCACTCGAGACAAGGACTAACTCCCCTGGGGAGACTCCAGAAGTACCCCAAGATCCATGTCAGCACTGGAGAGGAATCCTCAGGTTCCGGCACCGACTCCACACAAGGTCTTAGGCCCAGCATCGACGGGAGAGGAATCCCGAGAGGCCCCCGAGGAATTCTCATGGGGACTGGCCTTTACTGAGGCCACCAGAGCGGGTCCCCTGAGGTCCCCATGGTAAGTCAATAGCACCTGCCGCACCTCGAGAATATCCAGGATGTTCTCCCTTCCAGGAGAGATGAGGCCCATTTCCGCTGAGGCGTCTCGAGGCTAATCACACCTAACCTCTGGAACTTCCAAAGGGTCCTTCACACCCTTGCTGCAACTCAAAAAGTTCCCCTACATACCCGTTTCCACTCGAGAGGAAGCACGCGAGTCCCGCCCACATCGCGAGGAGCCGCGTTTCCGCCTCCTAGCTCGAGAGGAGGGATCCTTTCCCTGCGTGTTCGGGAAAGAATTCCCGGTGTTCCCGTCGCTTCTCAACAGGAGGCCCTCTCCACAGGAAAGGGCGAGAGGAACTCCAGGGTCGTGCCGCCATTCCCAGAGTCCCCCAGATGTCTCCAGTCCATTCCAGGGAAACCTGTTTTCCCTGCACTGCCTCGACTTTCAAGCCGAGGATCCACTCACACCACGGTGGCACGTGGGACAGCCCTGTGGGAAAGCCTCGTGAAAAGCCTCGTGGGAAAGCCTCGAGGGAAAGCCCCAGATCCCTTGATCCACGCGAAGGGAAAGCGTGACACTGCTCCTACAGCTCGGGATGGAAACGCACGTGCTTGCCCCCATTCGAGACGAGGACTGACTCCCCTGGGGAGACTCCAGAAGTACCCCAAGATCCATGTCAGCACTGGAGAGGAATCCTCAGGTTCTCAGAACCGACTCCACACAAGGTCTTAGGCCCCGCATCGACGGGAGAGGAATCCTGAGAGCCACCCGAGCAACTCGCATGGGGACTGGCCTTTCCTGAGGCCACCAGAGTGGGTCCCTGAGGTCCCCGTCGTAAGTCGAGAGCACCTGCCGCAACTCGAGAAAATCCAGGAGGTTCTCCCCTCCAGGCGAGATGAGGCCCATTTCTGCTGAGGTGTCTGGAGGCTAATAACATCTAACTTCTGGAACTTCCCAAGGATTCCTTCACACCCTTGCTGCAACTCAAGAAGTTCCAGGACATACCCGTCTCCACTCGAGAGGAAGCACGAGAGTCCCGCCCACATATAGAGGAGCCCCGTTTCCGCCTCCTAGCTCGAGAGGAGGGATCCTTTCCCTGCGTGGTCGGGAAAGAATTCCCGGCGTTCCGGTCGCAACTCAATAGGAGGGGCTCTCCACAGGAAAGGCGAGAGGAACTCCAGGGTCGTGCCACCATTCCGAGAGACCCCAGATGTCTCAGTCCATTCCAGGAAAACCTGTTTTCCCTGCACTGCCTCGACTGTCAAGCCGAGGATCGACTCACACCACGGTGGCACGTGGGACAGCCCTGTGGGAAAGACTCGTGGGAAAGCCACAGATTCCTTGATCCACGTGAAGGGACGCGCGACACTGCTGCTACAGCTCGGAAGGAAAGCGCACGTGCATGCCCTCTCTCGAGACGGGGACTGACTCCCCTGGGGAGACTCCAGAAGTACCCCCAAGATCCATGTCAGCACTGGAGAGGAATCGTCAGGTTCCAGCACTGACTCCACACAAGGTCTTAGGCGCCAGCATCGACGGGAGAGGAATCCCGAGAGGCCCCCGAGCAACTGGCATGGGGACTGGCCTTTCCTGAGGCCACCAGAGCGGGTCCCTGAGGTCCCAGTCGTAAGTCGAGAGCACCTGCCGCAACTCGAGAAAATCCAGGAGGTTCTCCCCGCCAGACGAGATGAGGCCCATTTCCGCTGAGGCGTCTCGAGGCTATTCACACTTAACCTCTGGAACTTCCAAAGGGTCCTTCACACCCTTTCTGCAACTCAAGATGTTCCCCGACATACCCGTCTCCACTAGAGAGGAAGCACGAGAGTCCCGCCCACATCCAGAGGAGCCCCGTTTCCGCCTCCTCGCTCGAGAGGAGGGATACTTTCCCTGCGTGGTCGGGAAAGAATTCCCGGCGTTCCCGTCGCATCTCAAGAGCAGGCGCTCTCCACAGGAAAGGGGAGAGGAACTCCAGGGTCGTGTCACCATTCCCAGAGTCCCCCAGAAGTTTCAGTCCATTCCAGGGAAACCTGTTTTCCCTGCACTGCCACGACTTTCAAGCCGAGGATCGACTCACACCACGGTGGCACGTGGGACAACCCTGCTGGAAAGCCTCGTGGGAAAGCTTTGTGGGAAAGCCTTGAGTGAAAGCCACAGTTCCTTTGATCCAAGGGAAGGGAAGCGTGACACTGCTGGCTTCAGGTCGGGAGGAAAGCGCACGTGCATGCCCCCACTGGAGACGAAGACTGACTCCCCTGGGGAGACTCCAGAAGTACACCAAGATCCATTTCTGCACTGGAGAGGAATCCTCAGGTTCCGGCAGCGTCTCCACACAAGGTCTTAGGCGCTGGCATCGAGGGGAGAGGAATCACGAGAGGCCCCCGAGCAACTCGCATGGGGACTGGCCTTTCCTGAGGCCACCAGAGCGGGTCCCTGAGGTCCCCGTCGTAAGTCGAGAGCACCTGCCGCAACTCGAGAAAATCCAGGAGGTTCTCCCCTCCAGGCGAGATGAGGCGCATTTCCCCTGTGGCATCTCGAGGCTAATCACATCTAACATCTGGAACTTCCAAAGGGTCCTTCACACCCTTGCTGCAACTCAAGAAGTTCCCCGACATACCCGTTTCCACTCGAGAGGAAGCACGAGAGTCCCGCCCACATCCAGAGGAGCCCCGTTTCCGCCTGCTAGCTCGAGAGGAGGGGTCATTTACCTGCGTGGTCGGGAATGAATTCCCGGCGTTCCCATCGCATCTCAAGGGGAGGCGCTCTCCACAGGAAAGGCGAGAGGAACTCCAGGGTCGTGCCACCATTCCCAGAGTCCCCCAGAGGTCTCCGTCCATTCCAGGGAAACCTGTTTTCCCTGCACTGCCTCGACTTTCAAGCCGATGATCGACTCACACCACGGTGGCACGTGGGACAGCCCTGTGGGAAAGCCTCGTGGGAAAGCCTCGTTGGAAAGCCTCGAGGGAAAGCGCCTGATCCCTTGATCCACGCGAAGGGAAGCGTGACACTGCTGCTTCAGCTCGGGAGGAAAGCGCACGTGCATTCTCCCACTCGAGACGATGACTGACTCCCCTGGGGAGACTCCAGAAGTACCCCAAGATCCATGTCAGCACTGGAGGTGAATGCTCAGGTTCCGGCACCTACTCCACACAAGATCTTAGGCCCCGGCATCGACGGGAGAGGAATCCCCAGAGGCCACCGAGCAACTCGCATGGGGACTGGCCTTTCCTGAGGCCAACAGAGCGGGTCCCTGAGGTCCCTATCGTAAGTCGAGAGCACCTGCCCCAACTCGAGAAAATCCAGGAGGTTCTCCCCTCCAGGCGAGATGAGGCCCATTTCCGCTGAGACGTCTCGAGGCTAATCAAACCTAACCTCTGGAACTTCCAAAGGGTCCTTCACACCCTTGCTGCAACTCAAGAAGTTCCCCGACATATCCGTTTCTACCCGAGAGGAAGCACGAGAGTTCCCCGCACATCCAGAGGAGCTCCGTTTCCTCCTCCTAGCTCGAGAGAAGGGATCCTTTCCCTGCGTTGTCGGGAAAGAATTCCTGGCGTTCCCGTCGCATCTCAAGAGGAGGCGCTCTCCACAGGAAAGGGGAGAGGAACTCCAGGGTCGTGCCACCATTCCCAGATTCCCTCAGAAGTTTCAGTCCATTCCAGGGAAACCTGTTTTCCCTGCACTGCCTCGACTTTCAAGACGAGGATCGACTCACACCACGGTGGCACGTGGGACAGCCCTGCCGGAAATCCTCGTGGGAAAGCTTTGTGGGAAAGCCTCGAATGAAAGCCACAGATCCATTGATCCAAGCGAAGGGAAGCGTGACACTGCTTCTTCAGTTCGGGAGGAAAGCGCAGGTGCATGCCCCCACTGGAGACGAAGACTGACTCCCCTGGGGAGACTCCAGAAGTACACCAAGATCCATTTCTGCACTGGAGAGGAATCCTCAGGTTCCGGCAGCGTCTCCACGCAAGATCTTAGGCGCTGGCATCGAGGGGAGAGGAATCACGAGAGGCCCCCGAGCAACTCGCATGGGGACTGGCCTTTCCTGAGGCCACTAGAGCGGGTCCCAGAGGTCCCCGTCGTAAGACGAGAGCACATGCCGCAACTCGAGAAAATCCAGGAGGTTCTCCCATGCAGGCGAGCTGAGTCCAATTTCCGCTGAGGTATCTCAAGGCTAATCACAACTTACCTCTGGAACTTCCAAAGGGTCATTCACACCCTTGCTGCAACTCAAGAAATTCCCCGACATACCCGTCTCCACTCCGAGAGGAAGCACGAGATTCCTGCCCACATCCAGAGGAGCCCCGTTTCCGCATCCTAGCTGGAGAGGAGGGATCCTTTCACTGCGGGGTCGGGATGGAATTCCCGGTGTTCCCGTCACATCTCAAGAGGAGGCGCTCTCCACCGGAAAGGCGAGAGGAATTTCAGGGTCGTGCCACCATTCCCAGAGTCCCCTGGATGTCTCAGTCCATTCCAGGGAAACCTGTTTTCCCTGCACTGCCTCGACTTTCAAGCCGAGGATAGACTCACACCACGGTGGCACGTGGGACAGCCCTGTGAGAAAGCCTCGTGGGAAAGACTCTTGGGAAAGCCTAGATGGAAAGCCACAGATCCGTTGATCCACGCGAAGGGAAGCGTTACTCTGCTGCTACAGCTCGGGAGGAAAGCGCACGTGCATGCCCCCACTCGAGTAGAGGACTGACTCCCCAGGGGAGACTCCAGAAGTACCCCAAGATCCATGTCAGCACTGGAGAGGAATCCTCAGGTTCCGGCACCGAGTCCACACAAGATCTAAGGCCCCGGCATCGACAGGAGAGGAATCCCAAGAGGCCCCCGTGCAACGCGCATGGGGACTGGCCTTTCCTGAGGCCACCACAGCGGGTCCCTGAGTTCCCCGTCGTAAGTCGAGAGCACCAGCCGCAACTCGAGAAAATCCAGGAGGTTCTCCCTCCAGGCGAGCTGAGACCTATTTCTGCTGAGGTATCTCGAGGCTAATCACACCTTACCTCTGGAAACTTCCAAAGGGTCCTTCACACCCATGCTGCAACTCAAGAAGTTCCCCGACATACCCGTCTCGACACGAGTGGAAGCACGAGAGTCCCGCACACATTCAGAGGAGCCCCGTTTTCCGCCTCCTAGCTCGAGAGGAGGGATCCTTTCCCTGCGTGGTCGGGAAAGAATTCCCGGCGTTTTCGACGCATCTCAAGAGGAGGCGCTCTCCACAGGAAAGGCGAGAGGAAGTTCAGGGTCGTGCCACCATTCACAGAGTCCCCCAGAAGTCTCAGTCCATTCCAGGTAAACCTGTTTTCCCTGCACTGCCTCGACTTTCAAGGGAAGGATCGACTCACACCAAGGTGGCACGTGGGACAGACCTGTGGGAAAGCCTCGTGGGAAAACCTCGTGGGAAAGCCTGGAGGGAAAGACCCAGATCCCTTGATCCACGCGAAGGGAAGAGCGACACTGCTGTTACAGCTCGGGAGGAAAGCACACCTGCATGCCCCCACTCGAGACGAGGACTGACTCCACTGGGGAGACTCCAGAAGTACCCCAAGTTCCATGTCAGCACTGGAGAGGAATCCTCAGGTTCCGGCACCGACTCCTCAGAAGGTCTTAGGCCCCGGCATCGACGGGAGAGGAATCCCGAGAGGCCCCAGAGAAACTCGCATGGGGACTGGCCTTTCCTGAGGCCACCAGAGCGGGTCCCTGAGGTCCCCATCATAAGTCGAGAGCACCTGTCGCAACTCGAGAAAATCCAGGAGGTTCTCCCCTCCAGGCGAGATGAGGCCCATTTCCGCTGAGGCGTCTCGAGGCTAATCACACCTAACCTCTGGAACTTCCAAAGGGTCCCTCAAACCCTTGCTGCAACTTAAGAAGTTCCCCGACATACCCGTCTCCCTCAAGAGGAAGCAAGAGAGTCCCGGCCCCATCCAGAGGAGTCCCGTTTCCGCCTCCTAACTCGAGAGGAGGATCCTTTCCCTGCGTGGTCGGGGAAGAATTCCCGGCTTTCCCGTCGCAGCTCAAGAGGAGGCGCTCTCCACAGGAAAGGCCAGAGGAACTCCTGGGTCGTGCCACCATTCCCAGAGTCCCCCAGATATCTCAGTCCATTCCAGGGAAACCTGTTTTCCCTGCACTGCCTCGACTGTCAAGCCGAGGATCGATTCACACCACGGCGGCACGAGGGACATCCCTGTGGGAAAGCCTCGTGGAAAAGCCTCGTCTGAAAGCCTCGAGGGAAAGCCACAGATCCCTTGATCCTCGCGAAGGGAAGCTCAACACTGCTGCTAGAGCTCGGAGGAAAGCGCACGTGCATGCTCCCACTCGAGACGAGGACTTACTCCCCTGGGGAGACTCCAGAAGTGCCCCAAGATACATCTCGGCAATGGAGAGGAATCCTCAGGTTCCGGCACCGACTCCACACAAGGTCTTAGGCCCTGGTATCGAAGGGAGAGGAATCCCAAGAGGCCCCCGAGCAACTCGCATGGGGACTGGCCTTTCCTGAGGCCACCAGAGCGGGTCCCTGAGGTTCCCGTCGTAAGACGAGAGCTCCTGCCACAACTCGATTAAATCCAGGAGGTTCTCCCTTCCAGGCGTGATGAGGCCCCATTTCTGCTGAGGCGTCTCCAGGCTAATCACACCTAACCTCTGGAACTTCCAAAGGGTCCTTCACACCATATCTGCAACTCAAGAAGTTCGCCGACATACCTTTCTCCACTAGAGAGAAAGCACGAGAGTCCCGCCCACATCCAGAGGAGCCCCGTTTCCGCCTCCTAGCTCGAGAGGAGGGATCCTTTCCCTGCGTGGTTGGGAAAAAATTCCCGGCGTTCCCGTCGCATCTCAAGAGGAGGCGCTCTCCCACAGGAAAGGCAGAGGAACTCCAGGGTCGTGCCACCGTTTCCAGAGTCCCCAAGATGTCTCAGTCCATTCCAGGGAAACCTGTTTTCCCTGCACTGCCTCGACTTTCAAGCCGAGGATCGACATCGACACACACCACGGTGGCACGTGGGACAGTCCTGTGGGAAAGCCTCGTGGGAAAGCCTCGTGGGAAAGCCTCGAGTGAAAGCCACAGATGCCTTGATCTACGCGAAGGGAAGCGTGACACTGCTGCTAAAGCTCGGGAGGAAAGCGCACGTGCATGCCGCCACTCGAGACGAGGACTGACTCCCCTGGGGAGACTCGAAAAGTACCCCAAGATCCATGTCAGCACTGGAGAGGAATCCTCAGGTTCATGCACCGACTCCACACAAGGTCTTAGGCACCGGCATAGACGGGAGAGGAATCCCGAGAGGCCCCCGAGCATACTCGCATGGGGTCTGGCCATTCCTGAGGCCACCAGAGCGGGTCCCTGAGGTCCCCGTCGTAAGTCGAGAGCACCAGCCGCAACTCGAGAAAATCCAGGAGGTTCTCCCCTCCAGGCAAGATGAGGCCCATTTCCGTTGAGGCGTCTCGAGGCTAATCACACCTAACTTCTGGAACTTCCAAAGGGTCCTTCACACCCTTTGCTGCACCTCAAGAAGTTCCCCGACATACCCGTCTCCACTCGAGAAGAAGCACGAGAGTCCTGCGCACATCCAGAGGAGCCTCGTTTCCGCCTCATAGCTCGAGAGGAGGTATCTTTCCCTGCGTGGTCGGGAAAGAATTCCCGCCGTTTCCGTCGCATCTCAAGAGGAGTCGCTCTCCACAGGAAAAGCGAGAGGAACTCCAGGGTCATGCACCATTCCCAGAGTCCCCCAGATGTCTCAGTCCATTCCAGGAAAAACTGTTTTCCCTGCACTGCCTCGACTTTCAAGCCGAGGATCGACTCACACCACGGTGGCACGTGGGACAGCCCTGTGGGAAAGCCTCGTGGGAAAGCCTCGTGGGAAAGCCTCGAGGGAAAGCCTCGAGGGAAAGCCCCTGATCCCTTGATCACGCGAAGGGAAGCATGACACTGCTGCTACAGCTCGGGAGGAAAGCGAACGTGCATGCCCATACTCGAGACGAGGTCTGACTCCCCTGGGGAGACTCCAGAAGTACCCAAAGATCCATGTCAGCACTGGAGAGGAAACCTCAGTTTCCGGCACTGACTCCACACAAGGTTTTAGGCCCAAGCATCGACGGAGAGGAAACACGAAGGCCCCCGAAAGGCCCCTGAGCAACTCGCAAGGACTGGCCTTTCCTGAGGCCACCAGAGCAGGTCCCTGAGGTCGCCGTCGTAAGTCGGGAGCACCTGCCGCAACTCGAGAAAATCCAGGAGGTTCTCCCCTCCAGGCGAGAAGAGGCCCATTTCCGCTGAGGCGTCTCGAGGCTAATCACACCTAAACTCTGGAACTTCCAAAGGGTCCTTCACACCCTTGCTGCAACTCAAGAAGATCCCCGACATACCTGTCTCCACTCGAGAGGAAGCACCGAGAGTTCCCCGCACATCCAGAGGAGCCCCGTTTCCGCCTCGTAGATCGGAGAGGAGGGATCCTTTCCCTGCGTGGTCAGGAAAGATTCCCGGCGTTCCCGTCGCATCTCAAGAGGAGGCGCTCTCCACAGTAAAGGCGAGAGGAACTCCAGTTTCGAGCCACCATTCCCAGAGTCCCCAGAAGATTCAGACCATTCCAGGGAAACCTGTTTTCCCCTGCACTGCCTCGACTTTCAAGCCGAGGATCGACTCAAACCACTGTGGCACGTGGGACAGCGCCCTGCCAGGAAAGCCTCGTGGGAAAGTGGGAAAGCCTCGATGGAAAGCCACAGATCCATTGATCCACGCGATGGGAGTCTTACACTGCTTGATACAGCCTCGGAGGAAAGCGCACGTGCATGCCCCACTCGAGACGAAGACTGACTCCCCTGGGGAGACTCCAGAAGTACACAAGATCCATGTCTGCACTGGAGAGGAATCCTCAGGTTCCGGCAGCGTCTGCACACAAGATCTTAGGCGCTGGCATCGAAGGGAGAGGAAACCCGAGAGGCCCCCGAGCAACTCGCATGGGGACTGGCCTTTCCTGAGGCCACCAGAGCGGGT
>NW_017192172.1:0-10418 GCF_001704415.2 Capra hircus
TGCGATGGGAAACGCTGGGAATTCTTTCCCGAGCACGCAGGGAAAGGATCCTCCTCTCGAGCTAGGAGGCGGAAACGGGGCTCCTCTGGATGTGGGCGGGACTCTCGTGCTTCCTCTCGAGTGGAGACGGGTATGTCGGGGAACTTCTTGAGTTGCAGCAAGGGTGTGAAGGACCCTATTGGAAGTTCCAGAGGTTAGGTGTGATTAGCCTCGAGACGCCTCAGCGGAAATGGGCCTCATCTCGTCCTGGAGGCGGAGAACCTCCTGGATTTTCTCGAGTTGCCGACAGGTGCTCTCGACTTACGACGGGGATCACATGGACCCGATGTGCTGGCCTCAGGGAAGGCCAGGCCCATGCGAGTAGCTCGAGGGCCTCTCATTATTCCTCTCCCATCGATGCCGGGGCCTAAGACCTTGTGTGGAGTCGGTGCCGGAACCTGAGGATTCCTCTCCAGTGCTGACATGGATCTTGAGGTACTTCTGGAGTCTTCCCAGGGGAGTCAGTCCTCGTCTCGAGTAGGGGGCATGCACGGGCGCTTTCCTCTCCAACTGTAAGCAGCAGTGTCACACTTCCCTTCGCGTGGATCAAGGGATCTGTGGCTTTCCCTCGAGGCTTTCCCCGAGGCTTTCCCACGAGGCTTTCCCACAGGGTTGTCCCACGTGCCACCGTGGTGGGAGTCGATCCTCGGCTTGAAAGTCGAGACAGTGCAGGGAAAACAGATTGCCCTGGAATGGAGTGAGACATCTGGGGGACCCTGGCAATGGTGGCACGACCCTAGAGTTCCTCTCGCCTTTCTTGTGGAGAGCGCCTCCTCTTGAGATGCGACGGGAACGCCGGGAATTCTTTCCCGACCACGCAGGGAAAGGATCCCACCTCTCGACCTAGGAGGCGGAAACGGGGCTTCTCTGGATGTGGGCGGGACTCTCGTGCTTCCTCTCGAGTGGAGACAGGAATGTTGGGGAACTTCTTGAGTTGCAGCAAGGGAGTGAAGGACCCTTTTGAAGTTCGAGAGGTTAGGTGTAATAAGCCGTGAGACACCTCAGCGGAAATTGGCCTGATCTCGCCTGGAGGGGAGAACCTCCTGGATTTTCTCGAGTTGCAGCAGGTGCTCTCAACGTACGACGGGGAGCTCAGGGACTCGCTCTGGTGGCCTCAGGAAAGGCCAGTCTCCATGCGAGTTACTCGGGGGCCTCTGGGGATTCCTCTCCCGTCGATGCCGGGGCCTAAGACCTTGTGTGGATTCGGGGCCGGGAACTTAGGATTCCTCTCCAGTGCTGACATAGAACTTGGGATTCTTCTGGAGTCTCCCCAGGGGAGTCAGTCCTCGTCTAGAGTGGGGGCATAACCTGCGCTTTCCTCCCGAGCTGTAGCAGCAGTGTCACGCTTTCCTTCGCGTGGATCAAGGGATCTGTGGCTTTCCCTCGAGGCTTTCCCACGAGGCTTTCCCACAGGGTTGTCCTACGTGCCACCGTGGTGCGAGTCGATCCTCGGCTTGAAAGTCGAGGCAGTGCAGGGAAAACATGATTTCCTGGAATGGACTGAGACATCTTTGGGCTCTGGGAATGGTGACACGACCCTGGAGTTCCTCTCGCCTTTTCTGTGGAGAGCGCCTCCTCTTGAGATGCGACGGGAATGCCGGGAATTCTTTCCGGACCACGCAGGGAAAGGATCCCTCCTCTCGAGGTAGGAGGCAGAAACCGGGCTCCTCTGGATGTGGGTGGGACTCTCGTGCTTCCTCTCGAGTGGAGACGGATATGTCGGGAATTTCTTGAGTTGCAGCAAGGGTGTGAAGGACCCTTTGGAAGTTCCAGAGGTTAGGTGTGATTAGCCTCGAGACGCCTCAGCGGAAATGGTCCTCATCTCGCCTGGAGGGGAGAACTTCCTGGATTTTCTCGAGTTGCGGCAGGTGCTCTCGACTTACGACAGGAACCTCAGGGACCCGCTCAGGTGGCCTCTGGAAAGGTCAGTCCCCATGCGAGTTGCTCAGGGGCCTCTCGGGATTCCTCTCCCGTCGATGCAGGGGCCTAAGACCTTGGGTGGAGTCGGTGCCGGAACCTGAGGATTCCTCTCCAGTGCTGACATGGATCTTGGGGTACTTCTTTAGTCTCCCCAGGGGAGTCAGTCCTCGTCTCTAGTGGGGGCATGCACGTGCGTTTCCTCCCGAGTTGTAGCAGCAGTGTCATGCTTCCCTTCGCGTGGATCAACGGATCTGTGGCTTTCCCTCGAGGCTTTCCCACGAGGCTTTCCCACAGGGCTGTCCCACGTGCCACCGTGGTGTGAGTCGGATCCTCAGCTTGAAAGTCGAGGCAGTGCAGGGAAAAACAGGTTACCCTGTAATGGACTGAGACATCTGGGGGACTCTGGGAATGGTGGCACGACGCTGGAGTTCTTCTCGCCTTTCCTGTAGAGAGCGCCTCCTCTTGAGATGCGACGGGAACGCCGGGAATTCTTTCCCGACCACGCAGGGAAAGGATCCCTCCTCTGGAGCTAGGAGGCGGAAACGGGGCTCCTCTGGATGTGGGCGGGACTCTCGTGCTTCCTCTCGAGTGGAGGCGGGAATGTCGGGGAACTTCTTGAGTTGCAGCAAGGTTGAGAAGGACCCTATTGAAGTTCCAGAGGTTAGGTGTGGTTAGCCTCGCAACGCCTCAGCGGAAATGGGCCTCATCTCGCCTGGAGGGGAGAACCTCCTGGATTTTCTCTGAGTTGCGGCAGGTGCTACTCGACTTACGACGAGGACATCAGGTGCCCGCTCTGGTGGCCTCAGGAAAGGCCAGTCCCCATGCGAGTTGCTTGGGGGCCTCTCGGGATTTCCTCTTCCGGCGATGCAGGGGCCTAAGACCTTGTGTGGCAGTCGGTGCTGGAACCTGAGGATTTCCTCTCCAGTGCTGACATGGATCTTGGGGTACTTCTGTGGTCTCCCCAGGGGAGTCAGTCCTCGTCTCGAGTGGGGGCATGCATGTGCGCTTTCCTCCCGATGCTGTAGCAGCAGTGTCACAGCTTCCCTTCGTGTGGATCAAGGGATCTGTGGCTTTCCCTCGAGGCTTTCCCACGAGGCTGTCCACGAGGCTTTCCCACGAGGCTTTCCCACAGGGCTGTCCCACGTGCCACCGTGGTGTGAGTCGATACCTCAGGCTTGAAAGTCGAGGCAGTGCAGGGAAAACAGGTTTCCCTGGAAATGGACTGAGACATCTGGGGGACCCTGGCAATGGTGGCACGACCCTGGAGTTTCCTCTCGCCTTTCCTGTGGAGAGCGCTCTCCTCTTGAGATGCGACGGGAATGCCGGGAATTCTTTCCCGACCACGCAGGGAAAGGATCCCTACTCTCGAGGTAGGATGGCGGAAACGGGGCTCTTCTGGGATGTGGGCGGGACTCTCGTGCTTCCTCTCGAGTGGAGACAGGGTATGTCGGGGAACTTTTTGAGTTGCAGCAAGGGTGTGAAGGACTCTTTGGAAGTTCCATAGGTGAGGTGTCATAAGCCTCGAGACGTCTCAGCAGAAATGGGCCTCATCTCGCCTGGAGGGGAGAACCTCCTGGATTTTCTCGAGTTGTGGCAGGTGCTCTCGACTTAGGACGGGGACCTCAGGGACCCGCTCTGGTGGTCTGAGGAAAGGCCAGTCACCATGCGAGTTGCTCGGGGGCCTCTCAGGATTCCTCTCCCGCCGATGCCGGGGCCTAAGACCTTGTGTGGAGTCGGTGCCAGAACCTGAGCATTCCTCTCCAATGCTGACATGGATCTTGGGATACTTCTGGAGTATACCAAGGGGAGTCAGTCCTCGTCTCGAGTGGGCCCATGCACGTGCGCTTTCCTCCCGAGCTGTAGCAGCAGTGTCACGCTTCCCTTCGCGTGGATCAAGGGATCTGTGGCTTTCTCTCGAGGCTTTCCCGGAGGGCTGTTCCATGTGCCACAGTGGTGTGAGTCGATCCTCGGCTTGAAAGTCGAGGCAGTGCAGGGAAAACAGGTTTCCCTGGAATGGAGTGAGACATCTGGGGGACTCAGAGAATGGTGACAGGACCGTGGAGTTCCTCTCGCCTTTCCTGTGGAGAGCGCCTCCTCTTGAGATGCGACGGGCACGCCGGGAATTCTTTCCCGACCACGCAGGGAAAAGATCCCTCCTCTCGAGCTAGGAGGAGAAAACGGGACTCCTTTGGATGTAAGCGGGACTCTTCTGCTTCCTCTTGAGTGGAGACGGGTATGTCGGGGAACTTCTTGAGTTGCAGCAAGGGTGTGAAGGACCCTTTGGAAGTTCCAGAGGTTAGGTGTGATTAGCCTCGAGACGCCTCAGCGGAAATGGGCCTCATCTAGCCTGGAGGGGAGAACCTCCTGAATTTTCTCGAGTTGTGGCCGGTGCTCTCGACTTACCACGGGGACGTCAGGACCCGACTGGGGGCCTCAGGAAAGGCCAGTCCCCATGCGAGTTGCTCGGGGGCCTCTCAGGATTCCTCTCCCGTCTATGCCGGGGCCAAAGAAATTGTGTGGAGTCGGTGCCGCAACCTGAGGATTCCTCTCCAGTGCTGACATGGATCTTGGGGTACTTCTGGAGTCTCCCCAGGGGCGTCAGTCCTCGTCTCGAGTGGGGGCATGCACGTGCGCTTTCTTCCCGAGCTGCAGCAGCAGTGTCACGCTTTCCTTCGCGTGGATCAAGGGATCTGTGGCTTTCCCTCGAGGCTTTACAACGAGGCTTACCCACAGGGCTGTCCCACGTGCCACCGTGGTGTGAGTCGATCCTCGGCTTGAAAGTCGAGGCAGTGCAGGGAAAACATGATTTCCTGGAATGGACTGAGACATCTTTGGGCTCTGGGAATGGTGACACGACCCTGGAGTTCCTCTCGCCTATCCTGTGGAGAGCGCCTCCTCTTGAGATGCGACGGGAACGCCGGGAATTCTTTCCGGACCACGCAGGGAAAGGATCCCTCCTCTCGAGTTAGGAGGCAGAAACGGGGCTCCTCTGGATGTGGGTGGGACACTCGTGCTTCCTCTCGAGTGGAGACAGATATGTCGGGAATTTCTTGAGTTGCAGCAAGGGTGTGAAAGACCCTTTGGAAGTTCCTGAGGTTAGGTGTGATTAGCCTCGAGACGCCTCAGCGGAAATGGTCCTCATCTCGCCTGAAGGGGAGAACTTCCTGGATTTTCTCGAGTTGCGGCAGGTGCTCTCGACTTACGGCAGGAACCTCAGGGACCCGCTCAGATGGCCTCTGGAAAGGTCAGTCCCCATGCGAGTTGCTCGGGGGCCTCTCGGGATTCCTCTCCCGTCGATGCAGGGGCCTAAGACCTTGTGTGGAGTCGGTGCTGGAACCTGAGTTTTCCTCTCCAGTGCTTACATGGATCTTGGGGTACTTCCTTAGTCTCCCCAGGGGAGTCAGTCCTCGTCTCTAGTGGGGGCATGCACGTGCGTTTCCTCCCGAGTTGTAGCAGCAGTGTCATGCTTCCCTTCGCGTGGATCAACGGATCTGTGGCTTTCCCTCGAGGCTTTCCCACGAGGCTTTCCCACGAGGCTTTCCCACAGGGCTGTCCCACGTGCCACCGTGGTGTGAGTGGATCCTCCGCTTGAAAGTCGAGGCAGTGCAGGAAGAACAGGTTACCCTGTAATGGACTGAGATATCTGGGGGGCTCTGGGAATGGTGGCACGAACCTGGAGTTCCTCTCACCTTTCCTGTGGAGAGCGCCTCCTCTTGAGATGCGATGGGAACGCTGGGAATTCTTTCCCGACCACGCAGGGAAAGGATCCCTCCTCTCGAGCTAGGAGGCGGAAACGGGGCTCCTCTGGATGTGGGCGGGACTCTCTTGCTTCCTCTGGAGTGGAGACGGGAATGTCGGGGAACTTCTTGAGTTGCAGCCAGGTTGTGAAGGACCCTATTGAAGTTCCAGAGGTTAGGTGTGGTTAGCCTCGAAACGCCTCAGCGGAAATGGGCCTCATCTCGTCTGGAGCGAGAACCTCCTGGATTTTCTCGAGTTGCCACAGGTGCTCTCGACTTACGACGGGGATCACATGGACCCGATGTGCTGGCCTCAGGGAAGGCCAGGGCCCATGCGAGTAGCTCGAGGGCCTCTCATTATTCCTCTCCCATCGATGCCGGGGCCTAAGACCTTGTGTGGAGTCGGTGCCGGAACCTGAGGATTCCTCTCCAGTGCTGACATGGATCTTGAGGTACTTCTGGAGTCTTCCCAGGGGAGTCAGTCCTCGTCTCGAGTGGGGGCATGCACGGGCGCTTTCCTCTCCAACTGTAGCAGCAGTGTCACACTTCCCTTCGCGTGGATCAAGGGATCTGTGGCTTTCCCTCGAGGCTTTCCCACGAGGCTTTCCCACGAGGCTTTCCCACAGGGTTGTCCCACGTGCCACCGTGGTGCGAGTCGATCCTCGGCTTGAAAGTCGAGGCAGTGCAGGGAAAACAGATTGCCCTGGAATGGAGTGAGACATCTGGGGGACCCTGGCAATGGTGGCACGACCCTGGAGTTCCTCTCGCCTTTTCTGTGGAGAGCGCCTCCTCTTGAGATGCGACGGGAATGCCGGGAATTCTTTCCGGACCACGCAGGGAAAGGATCCCTCCTCTCGAGGTAGGAGGCAGAAACCGGGCTCCTCTGGATGTGGGTGGGACTCTCGTGCTTCCTCTCGAGTGGAGACGGATATGTCGGGAATTTCTTGAGTTGCAGCAAGGGTGTGAAGGACCCTTTGGAAGTTCCAGAGGTTAGGTGTGATTAGCCTCGAGACGCCTCAGCGGAAATGGTCCTCATCTCGCCTGGAGGGGAGAACTTCCTGGATTTTCTCGAGTTGCGGCAGGTGCTCTCGACTTACGACAGGAACCTCAGGGACCCGCTCAGGTGGCCTCTGGAAAGGTCAGTCCCCATGCGAGTTGCTCAGGGGCCTCTCGGGATTCCTCTCCCGTCGATGCAGGGGCCTAA
Source organism: Capra hircus (assembly GCF_001704415.2). Classification (NCBI taxonomy): domain Eukaryota; kingdom Metazoa; phylum Chordata; class Mammalia; order Artiodactyla; family Bovidae; genus Capra; species Capra hircus. The sequence goes on from NW_017192172.1 coordinate 6,901, forward strand.
GACCTTGGGTGGAGTCGGTGCCGGAACCTGAGGATTCCTCTCCAGTGCTGACATGGATCTTGGGGTACTTCTTTAGTCTCCCCAGGGGAGTCAGTCCTCGTCTCTAGTGGGGGCATGCACGTGCGTTTCCTCCCGAGTTGTAGCAGCAGTGTCATGCTTCCCTTCGCGTGGATCAACGGATCTGTGGCTTTCCCTCGAGGCTTTCCCACGAGGCTTTCCCACAGGGGTGTCCCTCGTGCCACCGTGGTGTGAGTGGATCCTCAGCTTGAAAGTCGAGGCAGTGCAGGAAAAACAGGTTACCCTGTAATGGACTGAGACATCTGGGGGACTCTGGGAATGGTGGCACGACGCTGGAGTTCTTCTCGCCTTTCCTGTAGAGAGCGCCTCCTCTTGAGATGCGACGGGAACGCCGGGAATTCTTTCCCGACCACGCAGGGAAAGGATCCCTCCTCTGGAGCTAGGAGGCGGAAACGGGGCTCCTCTGGATGTGGGCGGGACTCTCGTGCTTCCTCTCGAGTGGAGGCGGGAATGTCGGGGAACTTCTTGAGTTGCAGCAAGGTTGAGAAGGACCCTATTGAAGTTCCAGAGGTTAGGTGTGGTTAGCCTCGCAACGCCTCAGCGAAAATGGGCCTCATCTCTCCTGGAGGGGAGAACCTACTGGATTTTCTCGAGGTGCGGCAGGTGCTCTCGACTTATGATGGGGACCTCAGGGGCCCGCTCTGGTGGCCTCAGGAAAGGCCAGTCCCCATGCGAGTTGCTTGGGGGCCTCTCAGATTCCCCTCCTGGCGATGCAAGGGCCTAAGACCTTGTGTGGAGTCGGTGCCGCAACCAGAGGATTCCTCTCCAGGGATGACATGGATCTTGGGGTACATCTGGGGTCTCCCCAGGGGAGTCAGTCCTCGTCTCGAGTGGGGGCATGCACGTGCGCTTTCCTCCCGAGCTGTAGCTGCAGTGTCACGCTTCCCTTCGCGTGGATCAAGGGATCTGTGGCTTTCCCTCGAGGCTTTCCCTCGAGGCTTTCCCACGAGGCTTTCCCACAGGGCTGTCCCACATCCGTGGTGTGAGTCTATCCTCGGCTTGAAAGTCAAGGCAGTGCAGGGAAAAACAGGTTTCCCTGGAATTGACTGAGACATCTGGGGGACCCTGGGCAATGGTGGCACGACCCTGGAGTTCCTCTCGCCTTTCCTGTGGAGAGCGCCTCCTCTTTAGATGCGACGGGAACGCCGGGAATTCTTTCCCGAACATGCAGGGAAAGGATCCCTCCTCTCGAGCTAGGAGGCGACTACGGGGCTCCTCTGGATGGGGCGGGACTCTCGTGCTTCCGCTCGAGTGGAGACGGTTATGTCGGGGAACTTCTTGAGTTACAGCAAGGGTGTGAAGGACCCTTTGGAAGTTCCAGAGGTTAGGTGTGGTTAGCCTCGAGACGCCTCAGCGGAAATGGGCCTCATCTCGCCTGGAGGGGAGGACCTCCTGGATTTTCTCTAGTTGCGGCAGGTGCTATCTACTTACGACGAGGACATCAGGTGCCCGCTCTGGTGGCCTCAGGAAAGGCCAGTCCCCATGCGAGTTGCTTGGGGGCCTATCGGGATTTCTCTTCCGGCGATGCCGGGGCCTTAGACCTTGTGTGCAGTCGGTGCTGGAACCTGAGGTTTCCTCTCCAGTGCTGACATGGATCTTGGGGTACTTCTGTGGTCTCCCCAGGGGAGTCAGTCCTCGTCTCGAGTGGGGGCATGCATGTGCGCTTTCCTCCCGTGCTGTAGCAGCAGTGTCACACTTCCCTTCGTGTGGATCCAGGGATCTGTGGCTTTCCCTCGAGGCTTTCCCACGAGGCTGTCCCACGAGGCTTTCCCACGAGGCTTTCCCACAGGGCTGTCCCACGTGCCACCGTGGTGTGAGTCGATACTCAGCTTGAAAGTCGAGGCAGTGCAGGGAAAACAGTTTTCCCTGGAAAGGACTGAGACATCTGGGGGACCCTGGCAATGGTGGCACGACCCTGGATTTCCTCTCGCCTTTCCTGTGGAGAGCGCCTCCTCTTGAGATGCGACGGGAATGCCGGGAATTCTTTCCCGAACCACGCAGGGAAAGGATCCCTCCTCTCGAGCTAGGAGGCGGAAACCGGGGCTCCTCTGGATGTGGGCGGGACTCTCGTGCTTCCTCTCGAGTGGAGACAGGTATGTCGGGGAACTTCTTGAGTTGCAGCAAGGGTGTGAAGAGACCCTTTGGAAGTTCCAGAGGTTAGGTGTGATTAGCCTCGAGACGCCTCAGCGGAAATGGCCTCATCTCGCCTGGAAGGGGAGAACCTCCTGGATTTTCTCGAGTTGCGGCAGGTGCTCTCGACTTCGACGGGGACCTCAGGGACACGCTCATGGTGGCCTCAGGAAAGGTCAGTCCCCATGCGAGTTGCTCGGGGGCCTCTCGGGATTCCTCTCCCGTCGATGCAGGGCCTAAGACCTTGTGTGGAGTCGGTGCCGGAACCTGAGTATTCCTCTCCAGTGCTTGACATGGATCTTGGGTACTTCCTTGGAGTCTCCCCAGGGGAGTCAGTCCTCGTCTCGAGTGGGGGCATGCACGTGCGTTTCCTCCCGAGTCTGTAGCAGCAGTGTCACGCTTCCCTTCGCGTGGATCAACGGGATCTGTGGCTTTCCCTCCGAGGCTTTCCCACGAGGCTTTCCCACGAGGCTTTCCCACAGGGCTGTCCCACGTGCCACCGTGGTGTGAGTCGATCCTCGCTTGAAAGTCGAGGCAGTGCAGGGAAAACAGGTTTCCCTGTGAATGGACTGAGACATCTGGGGGACTCTGGGAATGGTGGCACGAACCTGGAGTTCCTCTCGCCTTTCCTGTGGAGAGCGCCTCCTCTTGAGATGCGACTGGGAACGCCGGGAATTCTTTCCCGACCACGCAGGGAAAGGATCCCTCCTCTCGAGCTAGGAGGCGGAAACGGGGCTCCTCTGGATGTGGGCGGGACTCTCGTGCTTCCTCTGCGAGTGGAGACGGGTATGTCGGGGAACTTCTTGAGTTGCAGCCAAGGTGTGAAGGACCCTATTGGAAGTTCCAGAGGTTAGGTGTGATTAGCCTCGAGACGCCTCAGCGGAAATGGGCCTCATCTCGCCTGGAGGGGAGAACCTCCTGGATTTTCTCGAGTTGCCACAGGTGCTCTCGACTTACGACGGGATCACATGGACCCGATGTGCTGGCCTCAGGGAAGGCCAGGGCCCATGCGAGTAGCTCGAGGGCCTCTCATTATTCCTCTCCCATCGATGCCGGGGCCTAAGACCTTGTGTGGAGTCGGTGCCGGAACCTGAGGATTCCTCTCCAGTGCTGACATGGATCTTGAGGTACTTCTGGAGTCTTCCCAGGGGAGTCAGTCCTCGTCTCGAGTAGGGCATGCACGGGCGCTTTCCTCTCCAACTGTAGCAGCAGTGTCACACTTCCTTCGCGTGGATCAAGGGATCTGTGGCTTTCCCTCGAGGCTTTCCACCTTTCCGACGAGGCTTTCCCACAGGGTTGCCCACGTGCCA
>NW_017192173.1:0-10418 GCF_001704415.2 Capra hircus
CCAGCAATCTGGATTCCAGCGTGTGCTTCCTCCAGCCCAGTGTTTCTCATGATGTACTCTGCATATAAGTTAAATAAGCAGGGTGACAATACACTGCCTTGACATATTCTTTTCCTATTTAGAACCAGTCTGTTGTTCCATGTCCAGTTCGAACTGTTTCTTCCTGACCTGCATACAGGTTTCTCAAGAGACAGGTCAGGTGGTCTGGTATTTCCCATCTCTTTCAGAATTTTTCCCAGTTTATTGTGATCCACACAGTCAAAGGCTTTGGCATAGTCAATAAAGCAGAAATAGATGTCTTTTTTTCTGGAACTCTCTTGGCTTTTTCAATGATCCAGTGGATGTTGGCAGTTTGATCTCTGGTTTCTCTGCATGTTTAAATCCCTCTTGAACATTTGGAAGTTCACAGTTCATGTGAACTTGGAGAATTTTGAGCATTACTTTACTAGTGTGTGAGATGAGTGCAATTGTGCAGCAGCTTGAATATTCTTTGTCATTGCCTTTCTTGGGATTGGAATGAAAACTGACCTAATGACTAGATGTTTTCAATTGCATATGCTGAAAGAACTGGCTGTGGCAGTTTTGAAGAAAAAAAAAATCATTTTAACCCATTTTCTCTGAAGTGCAAGGCATATCATGGCCATCCCTGAATCATAAGTCACCTTTTCTTTATGTAGTCATAGTTTCATGCCTAAATTATAGGCAACTCATGCTCAAATGACTCTGATGTCAGGGGCAGATCAACTAATAAAAAGCTTGGATTGTCCCTCTGGAGGAAAGTGAGATCTTTGTCCCACGAGAAGAATCTGAAGGGTTAAGGGAACTTGCAAGAGTGGGGAAAGCTTAGTCCATCTACATGTACCAAAATCTTAAATAAGGCTTATTTACTTTACCGAAGTAAACAAACAGATGATGAAAACAATTATAAATCAATGAAAGGTAAAGAAACTCATAGTCTGTTATCAAAATTGCATTCTAAGAAACTTTGTTCTCTTAACCTAGAGAGGAGACTAAATTCCATCTGGTACAGCTTAGCAGAAGACAAACAAACAAACAAACAATTATCGGTAAGCTTAAAAAATGTATATTCCATATATCTTGAAGTAGCAGTATTTCTGCAAAGGCATCAGTGTGAAATCATAGAAGACATGGTTAAACCTGATTAAATAGAAATTGACAATGTAATCTGGTCACTGCTGCGACTTGAAATGCTTTAATATGATAACTGGAATTATAACTGACAGCATTTGACCAGGACATATCAGATTTTCACGGATGTCAGATAATTTCTAGATATCTATATTAGGAACTGAAGGAATCTTGAACCTAGGAAAGAAAACAACAGTCTCAAGGCCCTTGCTGAATATCTATCAGCAAGGAATGTCTTTGCAAGATCGCAAATGAAGGGAAAATACACCGACCTGCCTCTGCAACTTCGGTCCTCTGAGCAGATCTGGAGGTCTCCTTTGTATAAGCTAACTGTTCTTCCAATAGAGGTTTGCACACAAAACAAGTGGCCGCTATTCTTTCTCGAAGGAGGATCTCTTTCCCACATCCTGCGAACTCCTTTCCCAGCCTCCAGGAAAAGCGCGTCTTGCAGTTCCTTTCAGAAAATCCTATGGACGGAGAAGCTGGTAGGCTGCAGTCCGTGGGTCGCTGAGGTCGGACACGACTGAGCGACTGCACTTTCATTTTCACTTTCATGGCATTGGAGAAGGCATGGAACCCACTTACTGTTCTTGCCTGGAGAATCCAGGGACGGGGGAGCCTAGTGGGCTACCGTTATGGCGTCGCACAGAGGTCGAACACGACTGAAGGCAACTTAGAAGCAGCAGCAGCAGCAGTTCCTTTTTAGGGGCAGTTATCCTGAGATTGGGACCTGAAAGGCAGAGGCCACCTCCACACACACGTCTTTTCTGTCCCCTTTCCTCTGGAGGAGAGCTCTAGTGAGCCTAGGTCTGTCAGAAAAATTCTTGGCTTTGACGGGATCACACCCGGTGTGTGAACCTGCATACCCGACCTAGGGGCCACAGGGCACCTGTTTTGCTCGAGTGGGTCCTGGAGGGGTGCAGCATAGCAGAGCTTAAAAATCCATCCAATTTGTCTTTTTTTTTAACCTCGGAGAGAACGAGTTTGCTCCACCTCCACCCTTTGGCAGTGTGGAGGGAAGAGGGCACACCCTCTCCCAAAGGGGACATAGGCCTACCAGGAGAGAAAGGCCCCTTGAGGAGCTGAGCCCAGGTAGGCAGCAGTGATGTCAAGCACACTCCGCTGCTTGCTTCTTCATGGGCACTCCACGATCTGCTAGGAATGTCTTTGCAAGGATCTCAAAGGGAAGGGGAGATACATGGCCCTGTCTCTGGAACTTCAGTCCTCTGAGCAGATCTGGAGGTCTTGAGTTGTATAAGCAAACCTGTTCCTTCCAAATAGAGGCTTGCAAACACACCCCGGTGGTTGCCTCTTCTTCCCCGAAGAAGTCTTTTTCCCCACATGCTGCGAACTCCTGTCCCAACCTCAAGATAGCGCTTCTTGCCATTCCTTTCTTAGAGCAGTTATCCCTGAGCTTGGGCCGTAGGGACTAGCCCACACTCACAGGGAAGGCAAAGACTCTCCATACATCTCTTATCTCCTTTGCTCTGGGGGAGAGCTCTAGTGAGGCCTAGGTCTTTCAGGAAAATTCTTGGCTTGGACAGGATCTCACCCTGTTTGTGAACCTGCATACCCAACCAGGGGCCACAGAGCACCTGTTTCAGTAAAGTGGGCCCTGAAAGGGTGCAGCCTAGCAAGAGCTTGAAAACCATTCAATTGCTGTTTTTGTACCTCTGACAGAGCGAGCTTGGCTCCACCCTTTGGCAGTGAGGAGAAAAGAGGCATGACACCCTCCCCAAGGGGACATGGGGCCTATTCGAGAGGAAAGGCCCCTTGTGGAGATGAGGCCAGGAAGGCACACAGTCGTGTCAAACACACTCCCACTGCTTGCTTCTTCAGGGCACTCCCGCTATCAGCTAGGAATGTCTTTGCAATGATCACAAAGGGAAGGGGAGATACAGGGCCCTGCTTCTGGACCTCCGGTGCTCTGAGCAAATCTCGAGTCTCCCGTTGTTGGTCAAGGTCAAGGTCAAGTTCAAGGTCAAGGTCAAGGTCAAGGTCAACTTCAAGTTCAAGGTCAAGGTCAAGTTCAGGGTCAAGTTCAAGGTCAAGGTAAGTTCAAGTTCGAGGTCAAGTTCAAGTCAAGTCAAGTCAAGGTCAAGGTCAAGTTCAAGTTCAAGGTCAAGTTGAAGTTCAAGTTCAAGGTCAAAGTTCAAGGTCAAGTTCAAGTTCAAGTTCAAGTCAAGGTCAAGTTCAAGTTCAAGTTCAAGGTCAAGGTCAAGGCCAATTTCAAGTTCAAAGTCAAGGTCAAGGTCAAGTTCCAAAGGTCAAGGTCCAAGTTCAAGTTCAAGGGCAGGGCAAGGCCAAGCCCAAGACCAAGGCAAGGGCAAGGGCAAGGCAAGGCCCAGGCCAAGCAAAGGCCAAACCAAAGCGAAGCCCAAACCCCGTAACGCCTGACAAAACGCAGAAGCCACTAGGCACTGTGCAGAGGAAGCCACTGAAGGCAGCAAGGCCACAGAGCTCCCCGACTCCCATTTCCCACAGGAAGATGTGAGGATAAAGGGCCTCATCCCAGCACAGCACCGCTCCCACCACCACCGCAACCCCGGCCCCCGCCCCCGCAGCATGCCCCCTGAAACAACACTGTCTTCCAGAAAAGAGAACGGAGAAGCCATGTGTGTGCCAAAGGAGCAAGATGAACGAACGATGCCACGCCCTCCGAATTTGGGCACACCTGACGCCTCGGAACCCCGGGCCTGGCCGATGGGTCCCCGCCGTTCTCGGGTGGGAGGGGGTCAACACATTGGCCGAGAGCCCTTGCCCAGGCCACCCGCAAATCCCCTGAGATGTGATCCGACCACAGGGACCGAGGGCAAACGTACCGCTTGAGGTGCTGGAGGAGCCGGACGAAGCCATGGTGGGAGAGGCACACGGGCACGCTGCAGACTGCTGGCCGAGTGGGCGGGGACCCAGCAGCTTAGGACTCTGGAGAACGGGAGGCGTCTCCGCCACCATTGACGTCAATAGGGTTTGGGTGGGTAGATGGAGGGGGCCGCCCTGGCCTCTTTCCAAGCAGAGACCCTGGACGGAGTCCCGTGGAGCGAGTGGGCTTTTCCCGGGCACGGCTGAGCCCTGGACCTCCAAGATCCCCCGTTGGGGTGGGCGGGCAGTTCGCGCGCTTTGGTTTGTGGCCCTCCCTCGCAGCGGGGGGTGGGATCAACCCCGGGTGGATCAATCAGGGGCCCTCAGCAGTGCCAAGGGAGCTCACCGCCCAGGAAACGCCCCAAGGTCCTTTGAATTGGCCACCAACGCCCCTTTCCCAGCCTGCCTTGCTCTGGATTTCCCGCCTTTTCACATTCCACAGGTCCTGGGCCTCGACTGTCCCCCGCTGGCTCCTTCGAGGCATTCCGGGACACCAGACGCTCTCTCCAGCGCCTCCACCTAGATCCCTCGCTGTCCTCGCCTCCGTTTCCCCCATGCCCCTCCCCAACTCCTCCGTGGGCTCTTGGCGTCCTTTCCCTACAGCAGTCACAGAGTGCCACCCCCGAGGGCTTTGAGTTGCCTGGAGCCCAAGGCTCCGGCCAGAGACCTGAGGGGCCAGCGTCTGGACTGGCAGCTAATGCCATTTGGGGCTTTTCTCACGTGGAGCCTGAGGCCGCGCACCTCCGCGGGCAACCCCCCAGCGCGAGTGACCTGGAGATACCCCCAAGGGGACAGTGTACCCCTACTGTGGGGAAGGAGGTTCCTGTTTTCTCTGCACTGGTTCGACTTTCATGTCGAGGATCGACTCACACCATGATGGCAAGTGGAATAGCCCTGTGGGAAAGCCTCATGGGAAAGACTCCAGGGAAAGCCACAGATTCCTTGATCCAGGAGAAGGGAAGCGTGACACTGCTGCTACCGCTCGGGAGGAAAGCGCACGTGCATGACCCCACTCGAGCCGAGGACTGACGCCACTTGGGAGACTCCAGAAGTACGCCAAGATCCATGTCAGCACTGGAGAGGAATCCTCAGGTTCTGGTCCCGACTCCACACAAGGTCTTAGGCCCCGGCATCGACGGGAGAGGAATCCTGAGAGGCCCCCTAGCACCTCGCATGGGGACTGGCCTTTCCTGAGGTCACCAGAGCACCCTGAGGTCTCCCGTAACTAGAGAGCACCTGCCGCAACTAGAGAAAATCCAGGAGGTTCTCCCTCCAGGCGAGATGAGGCCCTTTCCGCTGAGGCGTCTCGAGGTTAATCACATCTAACATCTGGAACTTCCAAAGGGTCCTTCACACCCTTGCTGCAACTCAAGAAGTTCCCTGACATACCCGTCTCCACTCTAGAGGAATCAGAGAGTCCCCCCCACATCCAGAGGAGCCCGTTTCCTCCTCCTAGCTCGAGAGGAGGGATCCTTTCCCTGTGTTGTCGGGAAAGAATTCCAGGCATTCCCGTTGCATCTCAAGAGGAGGCGCTCTCCACAGGAAAGGCGAGAGGAACTCCAGGGTCGTGCCACCATTCCCAGAGTCCCCCAGATATTTCAGTCCATTTCAGGGAAACCTGTTTTCCTTGCACTGCCTCGACTTTCAAGCAAAGGATCGACTCACTCCACGGTGGCACGTGAGACAGCCCTGTGGGAAAGCCTCGTGTGAAAGCCTCGAAGGAAAGCCACACATCCCTTGATCCACGCGAAGGGAAGCGTGACCCTGCTGCTACAGCTCGGGAGGAAAGCCCACGTGCATGCCCCCTCGAGACGAGACTGACTCCCGTGGGAGAGTCCAGAAGTACCACAATATCCATGTCAGCACTGGAGAGGAATCCTCAGGCTCCGGCACCAATCCACACAAGGTCTTGGGATCCGGCATCGACGGGAGAGGAATCCCGAGAGGCCCCTGAGCAACTCGCATGGGGACTGGCCTTTCCTGAGGCAACCAGAGCGGGTCCCTGAGGTCCCAGTCGTAAGTCGAGAGCACCTGCCGCAACTCGAGAAAATCCAGGAGGTTCACCCCTCCAGGCGAGATGAGGCCCATTTCCACTGAGGAGTCTCGAGGCTAATGACACCTAACCTCTGGAACGTCCCAAAGGGTCCTTCACACCCTTGCTGCAACTCAAGAAGTTCCCTGACATACCCGTCTCCACTCGAGAGGAAGCACGAGAGTTCCCCACATCCAGAGGAGCCCCGTTTCTGCCTCCTAGCTCCAGAGGAGGTATCCTTTCCCTGCGTGGTCGGGAAAGAATTCCGGCGTTCCCGTCGCATCTCAAGAGGAGGCGCTCTCCACAGGAAAGGCGAGAGGAACTCCAGGGTCGTACTACCATTCCCAGAGTCCCCCAGATGTCTCAGTCCATTCCAGGAAACCCTGTTTTCCCTGCACTGCCTCGACTTTCAAGCCGAGGATCGACTCACACCACGGTGGCTCGTGGGACAGCCCTGTGGGATAGCCTCATGGGAAAGCCTCGGGGAAAGCCTGAGGGAAAGCCACAGATCCCTCCATCCACGCGGGAAGCTCGACAGTGCTGCTACAGCTCGGGTGGAAACCGCACGTGCATGCCCCCACTCGAGACGAGGACTGACTCCCTGGGGAGACTCCAGAAGTACCCCAAGATCCATTTCAGTACTGGAGAGGTATCCTCAGGTTCCGGCACCGACTCCACACAAGGTCTTAGGCCCCGGGATCGACGGGAGAGGAATCCCGATAGGCCCCGAGCAACTCCCATGGGGACTGGCCTTTCCTGAGGCCACCAGAGCGGGTCCCTGACGTCCCCGTCGAAGTCGAGAGCAGCTGCCGCAACTCGAGAAAATCCAGGAGGTTCTCCCCTCCATCGAGATCAGGCCCATTTCCGCTGAGGCGTCTCCAGGCAAATCACACCTAAACTCTGGAACTTCCAAAGGGTCCTTCACACCCTTTCTGCAACTCAAGAAGTTCCCGACATACCCGTCTCCACTCGAGAGGAAGCACGAGAGTCCCGCCCACATCCAGAGTAGCCCCGTTTCTGCCTCCTAGCTCGAGAGGAGGGATCCTTTCCCTGTGTGGTCGGGAAAGAATTCCCGGCGTTCCCGTCACATCTAAGAGGAGGAGATCTCCACAGGAAAGGAGAGAGGGTCTCCAGGGTCGTGCCACCATTCAAAGAGTCCCCAGATGTCTCAGTCCATTCCAGGGAAACCTGTTTTCCCTGCTCTGCCTCAACTTTCAAGCCGAAGATCGACTCACACAACGGTGGCACGTGGAGCAGCCCTGTGGGAAAGCCTCGTGGGAAAGGCACAGATCCCTTGATCCACGCGAAGGGAAGCGCGACACTGCTGCTGCAGCTCGGGAGGAAAGCGCACGTGCATGCCCCCACTCGAGACGAGGACTGACTCCCCTAGGGAGACTCCAGAATTACCCCAAGTTCCAGTCGGCACTGGAGAGGAATCCTCAGGTTCCGGCATCTACTCCACGCAAGGTCTTAGGCACCGGCATCGATGGGAGTGGAATCCCGAGAGGCCCCCGAAGAACTCGCATGGGGATTGGCCTTTCCTGAGGCCACCAGAGCGGGTCCCTGAGGTCCCGTCGTAAGTCGAGAGCACCTGCCGAACTCGAGAAAATCCAGGAGGTTCTCCCCTCCAGGCGAGATGAGGCCCATTTCCGCTGAGGCGTCTCGAGGCTAATCACACCTAACCTCTGGAGCTTACAAAGGGTCCTTCACACCCTTGCTGCAACCTAAGAAGTTCCCCGACATACCCGTCTCCACTCGAGAGGAAGCACGAGAGTCCCGCCCATTCAGGGGAGCCCCGTTTCCTCCTCCTAGCTGGAGTGGAGGGATCCTTTCCCTGCGTGGTCGGGAAAGAATTCCCGGCGTTCCCGTCGCATCTCAAGAGGAGGCGCTCCCACAGGAAAGGCGAGAGGAACTCCATTGATCCACGCGAAGGGAAGCGTGACACTGCTGCTACAGCTCGGAAGGAAAGCGCACGTGCATGCCCCCGCTTGAGACTAGGACTGACTCCCCTGGGGAGACTCCAGAAGTACCCCAAGATCCATGTCAGCACTGGAGAGGAATCCTCAGTTTCCGCCACCGACTCCACACAAGGTCTTAGGACCCGGCATCGACTGGGAGAGGAATCCCGAGAGGCCCCAGAGCAACTCGCATGGGGACTGGCCTTTCCTGAGGCCACCAGAGCGGGTCCCCGATGTCCCCGTCGTAAGTTGAGAGCACCTGCCGAAACTCGAGAAAATCCAGGAGGTTCTCCCCTCCAGGCGAGATGAGGCCCATTTCCGCTGAGGCGTCTCAAGGCTAATCACACCTAACATCTGGAACTTCCAAAGGGTCCTTCACACCCTTGCTGCAACTCAAGAAGTCCCAACATACCCGTCTCCACTCGAGAGGAAGTACGAGAGTCCGCCCACATCCAGAGGAGCCTCGTTTCAGCCTCCTAGATCGAGAGGAGGGATCCTTTCCCTGCGTGGTCGGGAAGGAATTCCGGCGTTCCGGTTGCATCTCAAGAGGAGGCGCTATCCACAGGAAAGGCGAGAGGATCTCCAGGGTCGTGCCACCATTCCCGGAGTCCCCCAGATGTCTCAGTCCATTCCAGGGAAACCTGTTTTCCCTGCACTGCCTCGACTTTCAAGCCGAGGATCGACTCACACCACGGTGGCACGTGGGACAGCCCTGTGGGAAAGCCTCGTAGGAAAGCCTCGAGCGAAAGCCACAGATCCCTTGATCCACGCGAAGGGAAGCGTGACCCTCTTCTACAGCTCGGGAGGTAAGCGCACGTGCATTCGCCAACTCGAGACGAGGACTGACTCCCCTGGGGAGACTCCAGAAGTACCCCAACATCCATGTCAGCACTGGAGAGGAATCCTCAGGTTCCGGCACCGACTCCACACAAGGTCTTAGGCCCCGGCATCGAAGGTAGAGGAACCCTGAGAGGCCCCCAGCAACTCGCCTGGGGCTGGCCTTTCCTGAGGCCACCAGAGCGGGTCCCTGAGGTCCCCGTCGAAAGTCGAGAGCACCTGCCGCAACTCGAGAAAATCCAGGAGGTTCTCCCCTCCAGGCGAGATGAGGCCCATTTCCGCTGAGGCGTCTCTAGGCTAATCACATCTAAAATCTGGAACTTCCAAAGGGTCCTTCACACCCTTGCTGCAACTCAAGAAGTTCCCCGACTTACCCGTCTCCACTAGAGAGGAAGCATGAGAGTCCCCCACATCAAGAGGAGCCCCGTTTCCGCCTCCTAGCTCGAGAGGAGGGATCCTTTCCCTGCGTGGTCGGGAAGAATTCCCGGCGTTCCCGTCGCATCTCAAGAGGAGGTGCTCTCCACAGGAAAGGCGAGAGGAACTCCAGGGTCGCGCCACCATCGCAGAGTCCCCCAGATGTCTCAGTCCATTCCAGGGAAACCTGCTTTCCCTGCACTGCCTCGACTTTCAAGCCGAGGATCGACTCACACCACGGTGGCACTTGGGACAGTCCTGTGGAAAAGCCTCGTGGGAAAGCCTCGAGGGAAAGCCACAGATCCCTTGATCCCCGCCACGGGAAGCGCGACACTGCTGCTACAGCTCGGGAGGAAAGCGCACGTGCATGCCCCCACTCGAGACGAGGACTGACTCCCCTGGGGAGACTCCAGAAGTACCCCAAAATCCATTTCAGCACTGGAGAGGAATCCTCAGGTTTAGATACCGACTCCACACAAGGTCTTAGGTCCCGGATCGACGGGAGAGGAATCCGAGAGGCCCCCGAGCATCTCGCTTGGGGACTGGCCTTTCCTGAGGCCACCAGAGCGGGTCCCTGAGGTTCCCGTCGTAAGTCGAGAACACCTGCCGCAACTGGAGAAAATCCAGGAGGTTCTCAACTCCAGGCGAGATGAGGCCCATTTCCGCTTAGGCGTCTCGAGGCTAATCACACCTAATATCTGGAACTTCCAAAGGGTCCTTCACAGCCTTGCTGCAACTCAAGAAGTTCCCCAACATACCCGTCTCCACTCGAGAGGAAGCACGAGAGTCCCGCCTGCATCCAGAGGAGCCCGGTTTCCTCCTCCTAGCTCGAGAGGAGGGATCCTTTCCCTCCGAGGTCGGGAAAGAATTCCCGGTATTTCCGTCGCATCTAAAGAGGTAGCACTCTCCACAGGAAAGGCGAGAGGAACTCCAGGGTCGTGCCACCATTCCCAGAGTCCCCAGATGTCTCAGTCCTTTCCAGGGAAACCTGTTTTCCCTGCACTGCCTCGACTTTCAAGCCGAGGATCGACTCACACCACGGTGGCACGTGGGACAGCCCTGTGGAAAGCCTCGTGGGAAAGCCTCGTGGGAAAGCCTCGTGGGAAAGCCACAGATCCCTTGATCCACGCCTAGGGAATCTTGACATTGCTGCTACAGCTCGGGAG
>NW_017192174.1:0-10418 GCF_001704415.2 Capra hircus
CGGGGCTTCAGTCCATTCCAGGAAACCTGTTTTCCCTGCACTGTCCTCGACTTTCAAAGCCCGAGCGATCTCACCACACCACTGGTGCACGTGGACACCCTGATCCTCGGGAAAGCTCTGAACCTCGAGGAAAAGCCCTGATCCCTTGATACCTACCTGCGGGGAAGCGTGACACTTGCCTAGCCTCGTTGAGAACGCACGTGCATTGCCTCACTCGAGACGAGACTGACTCCCCTGGGGAGACTCCAGAAAGATACCCAAGGTCCATGTTCAGCACTGGAGATGAATCCTCATCTCTTCCCGGCACAGACTTCCCGCACAAGGGTTGTAGCGCCCAGCACTCGACGGGAGAGGGAAACCCGACGAGTGCCCGAGAGGCCCCGAGAGGCCCCCGAAAAACTCGCAAGGGGACTGGCCTTTCCTGAGGCCGCCAGAGCGGGTCCCTGAGGTCCCCGTCGTAAGTCCAGAGCACCTGCCGCAACTGAGAAAATCCAGGAGGTTCTCCCTCCAGGCGAGATGAGGCCCATTTCGCTGAGGGTGTCTCGAGGCTAATCACATCTAAACTCTGGAACTTCCAAAGGGTCCTTCACACCCTTGCTGCAACTCAAGAAGTTCCCGACATACCGCGAATCCACTCGAGAGGAAGCACGAGAGTCACGCCCATATCCAGAGGAGCCCGTTTCTGCCTCCTAGCTCGAGAGAGGGATCCTTTCCCTGCGTGGTCGGGAAAGAATTCCCGGCGTTCCCGTCGCATCTCAAGTGGAGGCGCTCTTCACAGGAAAGGCGAGAGGAACTCCAGGGTCGTGCCACATTCCCAGAGTCCGCCAGATGTCTCAGTCCTTTCCAGGGAAACTTCTTTTCCCTGCACTGCCTCGACTTTCAAGCCAAGGATCGACTCACACCACGGTGGCACGTGCGACAGCCCTGTGGGAAAGCCTAGTGGGAAAGCCTCGTGGGAAAGCCTCGAGGGAAAGCCACAGATCCCTTGATCCACGCGATGGGAAGCGTGACACTGCTGCAACAGCTCTGGAGGAAAGCGACCGTGCATGCCCCCACTCGAGACGAGGACTGACTCCCCTGAGGAGATTCCAGAAGTACCCAAGATCCATGTCAGCACTGGAGAGGAATCCTCAGGTTCCGGCACTGACTCCACACAAGGTCTTAGGCCCTAGCATCGACGGGAGTGGAATCCCGAGAGGCCCGCGAGCTACCTGCATGGGGACTGGCCTTTCCTGAGGCCACCAGAGCGGGTCCCTGAGGTCCCCGTCGTAAGTCGAGAACACCTGTCGCAACTCGAGAAAATCCAGGAGCTTCTCCCCTCCAGGCAAGATGAGGCCCATTTCCACTGAGGCGTCTCAAGGCTAATCAAATCTAACTTCTGGAACTTCCAAAGGGGCTTTCACACCTTTGCCGCAACTCAAGAAGTTCCCGGACATACCCGTCTCCACTCGAGAGGAAGCACGAGAGTCCCGCCCACATCCAGAGGAGCCCCGTTTCCGCCTCCTAGCTCGAGAGGAGGGATCCTTTCCCTGCGTGGTCGGGAATGAATTCCCGGCGTTTCCGACGCATCTCAAGAGGAGGCGCTCTCCACAGGTAAGGGGAGAGGAACTTCCGGGTCGTGTCACCATTCCCAGAGTCCCCCAGAGGTCTCAGTCCATTCCAGGGAAACCTGTTTTCCTTGCACTGCATCGACTTTCAAACCGAGGATTGACTCACACCAAGGCGGCACGTGGGACAGCCCTGTGGGAAAGCCTCGTGGGAAAACCTCCTGGGAAAGCCTCGAGGGAAAGCCACAGATTCCTTGATCCACGCGAAGGGAAATGCAAAACTGCTGCTACAGCTCGGGAGGAAGCGCACGTGCATGCCCCCACTCGAGACGAGGACTGACTCACCTGGGGAGACTGCAAAAGTACCCCAAGATCCATGTCAGCACTGGAGAGGAATCCTCAGGTTCCGGCACCGATTCCCCACAAGGTCTTAGGCCCGGCATCGACGGGAGAGGAATCCCGAGAGGCCCCCGAGCAACTCGCATGGGACTGGCCTTTCCTGAGGCCACCAGAGCGGGTCCCTGAGGTCCCCGTCGTAAGTTGATAGCACCTGTCGCAACTCGAGAAAATCCAGGAGGTTCTCCCCTCCAGGCGAGATGAGGCCCATTTCTGCTGAGGCGTCTCCAGGCAAATCACACCTAACATCTCGAACTGCCAAAGGGTCCTTCTAAACCTTGCTGCAACTCAAGAAGTTCCCCGACATACCCGTCTCCAGTCGAGAGGAAGCACGATGGTCCCGCCCACATCCAGAGGAGCCCCGTTTCCGCCTCCTAGCTCGAGAGGAGGGATCCTTTCCATGCGTGGTCGGGAAAGAATTCCCGGTGTTCCCGTCGCATCTCAAGAGGAGGCGGTCTCCACAGGAAAGGCGAGAGGAACTCCAGGGTCGTGCCACCATTCCCAGAGTCCCCCAGATGTCTCAGTCCATTCCAGGCAAACCTGTTTTCCCTGCACTGTCTCGACTTTCAAGCCGAGGATCTACACACACCACGGTGGCACGTGGGACAGCCCTGAGGAAACCCTCGTGGGAAAGCCTCGTGGGAAAGCCTCGAGGGAAAGCCACTGATCCCTTGATCCACGCGATGGGAAGCGTGACACTGCTGCTACAGCTCGGGAGGAAAGCGCACGTGCATGCCCCCACTCGAGACGAGGACTGACTCCCCTGGAGAGACTCCAGAAGTACCCCAAGATCCATGTCAGCACTGGAGAGGAATCCTAAGGTTCCGGCACCCACTCCACACAAGATCTTAGGCCCCGGCATCGACGGGAGAGGAATCCCGAGAGGCCCGAGAGCTACTCCCGTGGGGACTGGCCTTTCCTGAGGCCACCAGAGCGGATCCCTGAGGTCCCGGTCGTAAGTCGAGAGCACCTGCCGCAACTCGAGAATATCCAGGAGGTTCTCCCCTCCAGGCGAGATGAGGCCCATTTCCACTGAGGCATCTCGAGTCTAATCACACCTAACCTCTGGAACTTCCAAAGGGTCCTTCACACCCTTGCTGCAACTCAAGAAGTTCCCCGACATACCCGTCTCCACTCGAGAAGAAGCACGAGAGTCCCACCCACATCCACAGTAGCCCCATTTCCGCCTCCTAGCTGGAGAGGAGGGATCCTTTCCCTGCGTGTTCGGTCAAGAATTCCCAGCGTTTCCATCGCATCTCAAGAGGAGGCGTTTTCCACAGGAAAGGCGAGAGTAACTCCAGGGTCGTGCCACCATTCCCAGAGACAACCAGATGTCTCAGTCCATTCCAGGGAAACCTGTTTTCCCTGCACTGCGTCGACTTTCAAGCCGAGGATCGACTCACACCACGGTGGTACGTGGGACAGCCCTGTGGGACAGCCCTGTGGGAAAGCCTCGTGGGAAAGCCTCGTGGGAAAGCCTCGAGGGAAAGCCACAGATCCCTTGATCCACGCGAAGGGAAGCATGACACTGCTGCTACAGCTCGGAAGGAAAGCGCACGTGCATGCCCCCACTCGAGAGGAGGACTGACTCTACTGGGGAGACTCCAGAAGTCCCCCCAGATCCACGTCAGCACTGGAAAGGAATACTCAGGTTCCAGCACTAGCTCCACACAAGATCTTAGGCCCCGGCATCGACGGGAGAGGAATCCCGAGAGGCCCCCGAACAACTCGCATGGGGACTGGCCTTTCCAGAGGCCACCAGAGCGGGTCCCTGAGGTCCCCGTCGTAAGTCGAGAGCACCTGCCGCAACTCGAGAACATCCAGGAGTTTCTCCCCTCCAGGCGAGATGAGTGCCATTTCCGCTGAGGCATCTCGAGGCTAATCACACTTAACCTCTGGAGCTCCCAAAGCGACTTCACACCCTTGCTGCAACTCAAGAAGATCGCCGACATACCCGTCTACACTCGAGAGGAAGCACGAGAGTCCCGCCCACATCCAGAGGAGCCCCGTTTCCGCCTCCTAGCTCGAGAGGAGGGATCCTTTCCCTGCGTGGTCGGGAAACAATTCCTGGCGTTTCCGTCGCATCTCAAGAGGAGGCGCTCTCCACAGGAAAGGCGAAAGGAACTCCAGGGTCGTTCCACATTCCCAGAGTCCCCAGGATGTCTCAGTCCATTCCAGGGAAACCTGCTTTCCCTGCACTGCCTCGGCTTTCAAGCGAAGATCGACTCACACCATGGTGGCACGTGGGACAGCCCTGTGGGAAAGCCTCGTTGGAAAGCCTCGAGGGAAAGCCACAGATCCCTTGATCCACGCGAAGGGAAGCGTGACACTGCTGCTACAGCTCGAGAGGAAAGCGCATGTGCATGCCCCCACTCGAGACGAGGACTGACTCCACTGGGGAGACTACAGAAGAACCCCAAGATCCATGTCAGAACTGGAGAGGAATGCTAAGGTTCCGGCACCGAGTCCACACAAGATCTAATGCCCCGGCATAGACGGGAGAGGAATCCCGAGAGGCCCCCGAGCAACTCGCATGGGGACTGGCCTTTCCTGAGGCCACCAGAGCGGGTCCCTGAGGTCCCCGTAGTAAGTCGAGAGCACCTGCTGCAACTCGAGAAAATCCAGGAGGTTCTCCCCTCCAGGCGAGATGAGGCCCATTTCTGCTGAGGCGTCTCGAGGCTAATCACACCTAACCTCTGGAACTTCCAAAGGGTTCTTCACACCCTTGCTGCAACTCAAGAAGTTCCCCGACATACCCGTCTCCACTTGAGAGGAAGCACAAGAGTCCCGGCCACATCCAGAGGAGCCCCGTTTCCGAGTCCTAGCCTGAGATGAGGGATCCTTTCCCTGCTTGGTCGGGAAAGAATTCCCGGTGTTCCCATCGCATCTCAAGAGGAGGCGCTCTCCACAGGAAAGGCGAGAGGAACTCCAGGGTCCTGACACCACTCCCAGAGACAACCAGGTGTCTCAGTCCATTCCAGGAAAACCTGTTTTCCCTGCACTGCATCGACTTTCAAGCCGAGGATCGACTCACACCACGGTGGCACGTGGGGCAACCCTGTGGGAAAGCCTCGTGGAAAGCCTCGTGGGAAAGCCTCGAGGGAAAGCCACAGATCCCTTGATCCACGCGAAGGGAAGCGTGACACTGCTGCTACAGCTCGGGAGGAAAGCGCACGTGCATGCCCCCACTCGAGACGAGGACTGAGTCTCCTGGGGAGACTCCAGTAGTACCCCAAGATCCATGTCAGCACTGGAGAGGAATCCTCAGGTTCTGGCACCGACTCCACACGAGGTCTTAGGCCGCAGCATCGAAGGAAAAGGAATCGCAAGAGTCCCCCGAGCAACTCCCATGGGGAATGGCCTTTCCTGAGGCCACCAGAGCGGGTCCCTGACGGTCCCCGTCGAAAGTCGAGAGCACCTGCCGCAACTCGAGAACATCCAGGAGGTTCTCCCCTCCAGGCGAGATGAGTGCCATTTCCGCTGAGGCATCTCGAGGCTAATCACACCTAACCTCTGGAGCTCCCAAAGCGACTTCACACCCTTGCTGCAACTCAAGAAGTTCCCCGACATACCCGTCTACACTCGAGAGGAAGCACGAGAGTCCCGCCCACATCCAGAGGAGCCCCGTTTCCGCCTCCTAGCTCGAGAGGAGGGATCCTTTCCCTGCGTCGTCGGGAAAGAATTCCTGGCGTTTCCGTCGCATTTCAAGAGGAGGCGCCCTCCACAGGAAAGGCGAGAGGAACTCCAGGGTCGTTCCGCATTCCCAGAGTCCCCAGGATGTCTCAGTCCATTCCAGGGAAACCTGCTTTCCCTGCACTGCCTCGACTTTCAAGCGAAGATCGACTCACACCATGGTGGCACGTGGGACAGCCCTGTGGGAAAGCCTCGTTGGAAAGCCTCGAGGGAAAGCCACAGATCCCTTGATCCACGCGAAGGGAAGCGTGACACTGCTGCTACAGCTCGGGAGGAAAGCGCACGTGCATGCCCCCACTCGAGACGAGGACTGACTCCCCTGGGGAGACTCCAGAAGTAACCCAGGATCCATGTCTGCACTGGAGAGGAATGCTCAGGTTCCGGCACCGACTCCATACAAGATCTTTGGCCCTGGCATCGACGAGAGAGGAATCCCGAGAGGCCCCCAAGCAACTCGCATGGGGACTGGCCTTTCCTGAGGTCACCAGAGCGGGTCCCTGAGGTCCTCATCGTAAGTCGAGAGCACCTGCTGCAACTCGATAAATCCAGGAGGTTCTCCCCTCCAGGCGAGAAGAGGCCCATTTCCGCTGAGGCGTCTCGAGGCTAATCACACCTAACCTCTGGAGCTTCCAAAAGGTCCTTCGCACCCTTGATGCAACTCAGGAAGTTCCCCGACATAACCGTCTCCACTTGAGAGAAAGCTCGAGCCTCCCGCCGACATCCAGAGGAGCCCCGTTTCCGCCTCGTAGCTCGAGAGGAGGGATCCTTTCCCTGCGTGTTCGGGAAAGAACTCCCGGCGTTTCCATCGCATCTCAAGAGGAGGCGCTCTCCACAGGAAAGGCGAGAGGAACTCCAGGGTCGAGCCACCATACACAGAGTCCCCCAGATGTCTCAGTCCATTCCAGGGAAACCAGTTTTCCCTGCACTGCCTCGACTTTCAAGCCGAGGATCGACTCACACCACGGTGGCACGTGGGACAGCCCTGTGGGAAAGCCTCGTGGGAAAGCCTCCTGCAAAAACCTCGATGAAAGCCACAGATTTCTTTATCCACGCGAAGGGAAGCATGACACTGCTGCTACAGCTCGGGAGGAAAGTGCACGTGCATGACCTTAGTCGAGACGAGGACTGAATCCCCGGTGGAGACTCCAGAAGTACCCCAAGATCCTTGTCAGCACTGGAGAGGAATCCTCAGGTTCCGGCACCGTCTCCACACAACGTCTTAGGCCCCGGCATCAACGGGAGAGGAATCCCGAAGGGCCCCCTAGCAACTCGCATGGGGACTGGCCTTTCCTGAGGCCACCAGACCAGGTCCCTGAGGTCCTCGTCTTAAGTCGAGAGCACCTGTGGTAACTCTAGAAAATCCAGGAGATTCTCCCCTCCAGGCGAGATGAAGCCCATTTCCGCGGAGGCGTCTCGAGGCTAATCAACCTGGCCTCTGGAACTTCCAAAGGGTCCTTCACACCCTTGCTGCAACTCAAGAAGTTCCCCGACGTACCCCTCTCCACTCGAGAGGAAGCACGAGAGTCCTGCCCACATCCAGAGAAGCCCCGTTTCCGCCTCATAGATCGAGAGGTGGAATCCTTTCCCTGCGTTTCGGGAAAGAATTCCCGGCGTTCCGGTCGCATCTCAAGAGGAGGCGGTCTCCACAGGAAACACGAGGGGATCTCCAGGGTCGTGACACCATTCCCTGAGTGCCAGAGATTTCTCAGTCCATTCCAGGGAAACCTGTTTTCCCTGCACTGCCTCGACTTTCAAGCTGAGGATCGACTCACACCACGGTGGCACGTGGGACAGCCCTGTGGGAAAGCCCTGTGGGAAAGCCTCGAGGGAAAGACACTGATCCCTTGATCGACTCGACGGGAAATATGACACTCCTGCTACAGCACGGGAGGAAAGCGCACGTGCATGCCCCCACACGAGACGAGGACTGACTGCCTTGGGGAGACTCCAGAAGTACACCATGATCCATTTCAGCACTGGAGAGGAATCCTCAGTTTCCGGCACCGACTCCACACAAGGTCTTAGGCCCCGGCATCGATGGAGAGGAATCCCGAGAGGCCCCCGAGCAACTCGCAAGGGGACTGGCCTTTCCTGAGGCCACCAGAGCGGGTCCCTGAGGTCCCCGACGTAAGTCGATAGCACCTGCCGCAACTCGAGAAAATCCAGGAGGTTCTCCCCTCCAGGCGAGATGAGGCCCATTTCCGCTGAGGCGTCTCCAAGCTAATCACACCTAACCTCTGGAACTTCCAAAGTGTTCTTCACACCCTTGCTGCAACGCAAGAAGTTCCCGGACATACCTGTCTCCACTCGAAAGGAAGCACGAGAGCCCGCCCACATCCAGAGGAGCCCCATTTCCGCCTCCTAGCTCGAGAGGCGGGATCCTTTCCCTTCGTGCTCGGGAAAGAATTCCCGTCATTCCCGTCGCATCTCAAGGGGAGGCGCTCTTCACAGGAAAGGCGAGAGGGACTCCAGGGTCGTGCCACCATTCCCAGAGTCCCCCAGATGTCTCAGTCCATTCCAGGGAAACCTGTTTCCCTGCATTCCCTCGACTTTCAAGCCGAGGATCGACTCAAACCGCGGTGGCACGTGGGACAGCCCTGTGGGAAAGCCCTGCGGGAAATCCTCGAGGAAAAGCCACAGATCCCTTGATCCAAGCAAAGGGAAGCGTGACACTGCTGCAAAAGCTGGGGAGGAAAGCGCACGTGCATGCCTCCCTTGGAGACGAGGACTGACTCCACTGGGGAGACTCCAGAAGTACCCCAAGATCCATGTCAGCACTGGAGAGGAATCCTCACGTTCCGGCACTGACTCCACACAAGGACTTAGGCCCCGGCATCGACGGGAGAGGAATCCCGAGAGGCCCCCGGACAACTCGGATGGGGAATGGCCTTTCCTGAGGCCACCAGAGCGGGTCCCTGAGGTCCCAGTCGTAAGTCGAGAGCACCTGCCGCAACTCGAGAAAATCCAGGAGGTTCTCGCCTCCAGGCGAGATGAGGCCCATTTCCGCAGAGGCGTCTCGAGGCTAATCACATCTAACATCTGGAACTTCCAACGGGTCCTTCACACCCTTGCTGCAACTCAAGAAGTTCCCCGACATACCCGTCTCCACTCGAGAGGAAGCACGAGAGTCCCGGCAACATCCATAGGAGCCCCGTTTCCGACTCCTAGCTCGAGAGGAGGGATCCTTTCCCTGCGTGGTCGGAAAGAATTCCCGGCGATCCCGTCGAATCTCAAGAGGAGGCGCTCTTCACAGGAAAGGCGAGAGGAACTCCAGCGTCGTGCCACCATTCCCAGAGTCAACCAGATGTCTCCGTCCATTTCAGGGAAACCTGTTTCCCTGCACTGCCTCGACTTTCAATCCGAGGATCGACTCACATCACGGTGGCACGTGGGACAGCCCTATGTGAAGCGTCGTGGGAAAGGCCCTGATCCCTTGATACACGCGAAAGAGAAGCACGACACTGCTGCTACAGCTCGGGAGGAAAGCGCACGTGCATGCCCCCACTCGAGACGAGGACTGACTACCCTGAGGAGAGTCCAGAAGTACCCCAAGATCCACGTCAGCCCTGGAGAGGAATCCTCACGTTCCGGCACCGACTCCACACAAGGTCTTAGGCCCCGGCATCGACGGGAGAGGAATCCCGAGAGGCCCCGAGTAACTAGCATGGGGACTGGCCTTTCCTGAGGCCATTAGAGCGGGTCCCTGAGGTCCCCGTCATAAGTCGAGAGCACCTGCCGCCAACTCGAGAAAATCCAGGAGGTTCTCCCCTCCAGGCGACATGAGGCCCATTTCCTCTGAGGCGTCCCAGGTTAATCACACCTAAACTCTGGAACTTCCAAAACGTTCTTCACATCCTTGCTGCAACACAAGAAGTTCCCCGACATACCCGTCTCCACTCGAGAGGAAGCACGAGAGTCCCGCCCACATCCAGAGGAGCCCCGTTTCCGCCTCATAGCTCGAGAGGAGGGATCCCTTTCCCTGCGTGGTCGGAAAAATTCTCGCGCGTTCCCGTCGCATCTCAAGAGGGGACGCTTTACACAGGAAAGGCGTGAGGAACTCCAGGGTCGTTCCACCATTCCAGAGTCCCCCAGATGTCTCAGGCCATTCCAGGGAAACCTGTTTTCCCTGCACTGCCTCGACTTTCAAGCGAGGATCGTCTCACGACGGTGGCACGTGCGACAGCCCTGTGGAAAAGCCTCGTGGGAAAGTCTCATGGGAAAGCCTGGAGGGAAAGCCACAGATCCCTTGATCCACGCGAAGGGGAGCGTGACACTGCTGCTACAGCTCGGAGAGGAAAGCACACGTGCATGCCCTTACTCGGGACAAGGACTGACTCCCCTGTGGAGTCTCCAGAAGTACCCCAAGATCCAAGTCAGCACTGGAGAAGAAATTCTCAGGTTCCGGCACCGACTCCCCACAAGGTCTTAGGCACCGGGCCTCGATGGAAAGGAATCCTGATAGGCCCCCGAGCAACTCGCATGGGGACTGGCCTTTCCTGAGGCCACCAGAGCGGGTCCCTGAGGTCCCCGTCGTAACGCGAGAACACCTGCAGCAACTCAAGAAAATGCAGGAGGTTCTCTCCCCTCCAGGGGAGATGAGGACCATTTCCTCTGAGGCGTCCCCAGGCTAATCACACCTAACCTCTGGAACTTCCAAAGGGTCCTTCACACCCTTGCTGCAACTCAAGAAGTTCCCCGACATACCCGTCTCCACTCGAGAGGAAGCACGAGAGTCCCGCCCAATCCAGAGGAGCCCAGTTTCCGCCTCCAAGCTCGAGAAGA
>NW_017192175.1:0-21370 GCF_001704415.2 Capra hircus
GACAGCTGAGGGCTCTTTTTGGACATTTTCTGTTGCAGTCATTTCATTGTAATCTGTAAGACTCTCACGGGAGCTTTGGCAGAGTTTGGGCATGGGACAAGACAAAAAAGTGGCTGGAGAAGGAAGTTTAAAAGGGTCATGTCACTTAACTGAGTTTGAGATGTTTCCTTATGTCTAAGGGTGTTAATAGTTATCTCAATGTTTCAGCCAATGATTAAATCAGGTACTAATTTTGTCTTTTGAAAGAAATATAGTCATCACCACTTATCGGCAGAGAATACGTTTCAAGACCCCCAGGGCACATCTGTAACCTCACATAGTATCAAACCCTATATACATAATGGTTCTTCTATACAAACATGCCTGTGATGCAGTTTATTTTATAAAAGCACAGTAAGAGATTGGCAACTGCCTAGTAATAACAGGAAAATGAAAGTGAAGTTGCTCAGTCGTGTCCAACTCTTTACGGCGTCATGGGTTGCATCTTACTATGCTCCTCTGTTCATGGGGTTTCCCAGGCAAGAATTCTGGAGGAGGTGCCATTTCCTTCTTCAGCGGATCTTCCTGACTCAGGGATCAAACCTGGGTCTCCCAAATTGTAGGCAGACACTTTACCATCTGAGCCACAGGGAAGGTTAATAATAACATAGAACAATTATACAATATACTTTTATAAAAGTTTTGTGAATGCAGTCGCTATGTAAAATATATTGCTATACTAATTGAGTGATTTTTTTTTCTCCCTAACTAAGCACTTATTAAGCTCTGTGGCCATAACTTTTGCAGTTTGAGATTTGACAGCAATACTAACCCAGATTTACTTTCTCTTCTTGACATTCACCACAGATATTAGCAACCTCAGCATATAATTTTTTTTCTCTTTTTATATCAAATTGAAAACTTCAATCATTTTCACGTAAAGGTAGCACTTAATGGATTTTCTCTGGCATATCCAATGGACAGCATCACTCCACTTATGGTTTGGGGACATTATTGAGTACAATAAGAGTGACTTGGTCTTAAGCCCTGTGACATCTCAACAGTCATTGTGGTAACTGAGTGACAAACTGATGGGATGTGCAGGAGTAAGGAATGGTTCACATTCTTTGGCAGGAGGAAGCAGAGTGGTGTGAGATTCCAATTACACTCCTCAGAATTACCTGCAGTTTAAAAATGTACGAGTTACATATTTCTGGAGTTTTCCATTTAATATTCTTGGTGAACATCTGAGGGTTAACTAAACCACAGAGAGTGACACTGAATTAAGAGGGGATGACCTTTTTCTGATGATTGCTTTTAGGTGGAAAAAAAACTAGAAGGCGCCACTTGAAACCAAAAGTGATTGCAAATGGCCCATCTCTTCCCATGTGAGGAAGCACAAGCACCACCACAACCCGAGAAAAAAGACGACCATGTCCAAATCCAGAGATGAGGACGATGACGATGCTGAAGTCATCTTTGTTGGAGTGGAGCATGTCAGTGAGGATGCTGAAACCCTCTATGTTGGAGTGATTTCAACTTCAAAGCCAGTCATTTCTAACCTTTGAACAGAGTGACCAGGGACTCATCTTCAAGAAGAAAGAAGGGCCATGTGAGTCCAGATCCCTCCTGCACGTTGCAACCTGCAAATCTCATGACCTCAGCAACAGATCCAGCTGCCATTTCACCAGCTTCTGAGTCTGTATGGGGAGGAAAAGGCAGTTCTATTATTTCTGGGCCTTCGCCTAAACCTGATTATAAAATGAACTCTCCGGAAACTGTCCTTCACAATACAGGATTGCTCTCTCCGAGGCTTCACTGTCTCTCTGGAGCTGTTCTCTCATTAGGAGGCAAGGATGAAAGCCCTCTTAATTCAAAGCGAGGTCCCACTTCAGGTGTGAAATTTAAAAGGGGGAATTCCAAAAGACCCAGACTCGGTGATGGAATCCCAGGCAGACATCCCTCCATCATGGCCCCTCTAGGTATCTCTCCTACAAAAAAACACGATTATGACCTTGGAAGATTCCTCGACCTCACCGAGCCATGTTCATGGAGGGGCATCATTTTCACAGACTCATGCCAATGACCAGGCATGCTTCCATCTTATGGATCCAGAAAGAACATGTAATTTTGTAAGGGCTGGAGAAAATGGACTTTTTGACTCTTGCAAGTCAGAGCAAGACTGTTGACCCCATGATAGGAAATCTGATCATGCTACTATGACTTTTACTATGGCAGCATACAAGAGATGGCAGCCAGAACAGAAGACTCACACAGCCTTTAAATGCCTCAGCTGCTTTGAGAGTTCTAAAACATGTCGTTTATGACCAAACGTTGACAAGGTCAAGCCTCAGGAGAATGCAGGGATATCCTCAGGATGGACGACGTCAGCAAATGGACAAAGATAAAGAAAGAAATAAGGAAAGAATTACACGTGGTGACCAAGCTTCAGTGGGCGAGGCCTGTTTACTCCGTTTCCTCGAGGCTTTTATCCTTGAGTTATACATACAGCAAGGTGGAAAATGCAGAGTCAACTCAACATTCCATCAGTAATAACTTTTACGGATATCAGGTTCCTTCCTGCAAGAGTCTTACTTTTTGTACATTATCTTCTGGCCTGGAGGCCTGTTGATATTTTATGACCTCTTTTTGATAAAGATTGGCCATCCAGAACAATAATTGTTCCTTAAAGTGTTTCTTTGTAAATTCCTAGTCTGTGTTACCCTTAAAGTACAGAGTTACATTTTTATGGAGCAAAGAGTCAGTGGTTACAACAAAGAAAGAACTTATTAACTCAAAGTCTAATGTTTGCTAATGCTAAAGCTACTGCTTGGTATTTCTATATCTTAACTATATGCACTCCCAGGAACACAATTGATAAGGGATGTGAGAACTTGGCAGCAAGCATTGGCTCAACAATGTTACGAGAGTCTGGATCAATCTGCCAGGTAAGCTAGAATGCAAACAGGGGGGTTGAAAACACTCTTTTCCTGCCCAGGAGATTTATCAACTAGAGCTCTAAGGTAACTCTTTCCAGAGAAAGGTGGTTGGGTACAGCCCCTGTTAATGCTAAGAGTTGGTGAAAGGCATAAAATAGTAAGACAGACAGATTCTGGTTTTGGGTAGATGCTCCAGCAGGTCCAGGGGGTCCGTCGAGTCCTGAGGCCTTGCTTATCAGGACTCTTCCGCATGACCTTGTCATGGATGGGATGGCCCAGGGAGTCCTCGAGTTTTGCATGATCTTGTCATGGCTGGGATCTCCCGGGCTGGCTCCCAGCACCACTTGAGCAACCATCTGGAGCTTGAGAGGCAGAAGGGAGAACAGCTGGGAAACCCACACTACCTGCCAGCACTGCCACCGGCCAGTTTCCCACCTCGTTCCAGCTGCAGTGTCACCTTGAAAGTGTCCACGCTTCCTGGGAGCCCTCCACGGTCTGTAATATCTGTGAATTGTCCTTCAAAACAGATCAGGTTCTCTTACAGCACATGAAGAACAGTCACACACCTGGCAAAATGCCCTATGTGTGCCGTGTTTGCAATGACAGATTGCCAACCTTTGGCAATGCAGAGGCGTATTTTAGAACATGGTATGGAAACATGAACAATTTGCTTTGTCTGTTTTGCCTCGAAATTTCTAACTGGTGACATCCTTTGTAAATCACGCTTGGAGGCACTGGAACAGGAGGGTCTTTCCATGTTCCAAGTGCTGGCTACAGTATTTGAACCTGAAGGAAAAGACAGATAACCAAACCAAGAATCATCAATCATTCAAAAGGCCAGAGCAATTGCAAGGGTTGTCTCCTGAAACAGAGGTCATGATCCAAAGTTCAGTTCAGCTGGGACTGAGAGAGACAGCATCCACCATTGTGAGGAACACTGACTCCCAAGCACCACCCAGAAAAATTGCAAAGAAAATTGTCTGTGAACACAAAATATTCCAGACGTGTTGCAGCAAGGGATCTGGCTAAAAAATTATGTTCTACCCTCCTCCAGAAATTCAAAAAAAGCCCTATTGAGGTTCAGCCAGCTGTACATAAAGGCCCTGCCTGGCTTTTGTTGTTCAGTTGCTCAGTCGTGTCTGACTTCCTGTGACCCTATGAACTTCAGTATGCCAGGCTTCCCTGTCCATCACCATCTCCTGAAGCTTGCTCAAACACATTCCATTGAGTTGCTGATACCATCCAACCATCCCATCCTCTGTCATGCCTTCTGCTCCTACCTTCAATATTTCCCAGGATCAGGTTTTTTGTTTGTTTGTTGTTTGTTTGTTTCCCCAATGAGTTGACTCTTCCCATCAGTAGGCCAAAAGTATTGGAGCTTCAGCGTCAGTTCTTCCACGGAATATTCAGGGTTGATTTTCCTTAGGATTGACTGGTTGGATCTCCTTGCAGCCCAAGGGACTCTCAAGAGTCTTCTCCATTCTCCAGTACCACAGTTTGAAAAGATCAGTTCTTCAGCACTCAGCCTTCTTTATGATGGAGCTCTTCCATCTGCGTCTAATACTGGGAAAAACATAGCTTTGACTTTATGGACATTTGTTTGGCAAAGTAATGTGTTCTGTCTTTTAAAACATTGTATAGGTTTGTCATAGCTTTTATTCCAAGAGTGAGCATCTTTTAATTTCATGGCATCAGTAACCATCCACAGTTATTTTGGAGCCCAAGAAAATAAAGGCTAGTTTTACTGTAAATGAGATTGCACTTGTTTCATCTCTCTACTATCAAGTAGCTTTGAAATCTCCATGTTCCTTCCTGGCCACTCTGCTCCTCAAGCGAACCACTTCTCTGAACTCTAGCACCAGGGATTCACTTTTCTTGGTTTCAAATTTTAAATAAATAGAATCACACATTAGACTTTCTGTTCCCCTGGTCTTGGTATTCGTTTAAATAAGTGAGATGCCTTTGTATCCTTATTTTATGTAGCTGTGGAACATTCGCTTTCCTTGCTGGGTAGAATTCCCTTGGATGAATGGGCATAGACTTCTATGTCGATTTTACTGTGCCTGAAATTTGAGGCTCTTATTTTGGCTTTTTGAATAAGCTGCCTATGAACCTGTGTGCTTCTTTCACAGTAATTTCTCTAGGATAGCTATATCTGTATGTCCAGACTTGAGATTTTCTGATAACGCATGTGGTAGTTGTTTAGTTGCTAGGTGGTATTTAACTCTTACAAACCCATAGACTCTAGCCCACCAGGTTCCACTGTCCATAGCATTTCCCAGGCAAGAATACGATATGGGTTAGCATTTCCCAGGCAAGAATAAGATATGGGTTAGCATTTCCTTCTCCAGAGGATTTTCTTGACCCAGGATTCAAACCTGGATCTCCTCCATTGTAGGCAGATGTTACTGACTGAGACATTCTAATATGCAGGTACAGTCAAATGCTTTTTCCAAACTGATTGAAGCAATGTGTATTTCCACTAACGGTATGGACATTTCCATTCCAACCAAACACTTGGCACTGTCAGTCTGTTTCAGCATATAACTGAGCAGGACCCTTCAGGGTTTTCACAGTGACAGACCACTCCCCGCTCACCCCCCACCAATGTACCCTGTCTCTTATTTGTAGAAAATCTGTAGGTCCCAGACCTTCCATGAGTTTCAAAGAACAAATTTAATTAGCAGTGAAAAACTGCAGAATCAAGAAAAACATCAAGTAAGACAAACAATAATTTATTGTTGGGTAGTCATGTTCACTTTTTGCGATCCCATGGACTGTGGAACACCAGGCTTCTCTGTCCTTCACCATCTCCTGGACTTTGCTCAAGCTCAACTCCATTGAGTCCTGATGCCATCCAACCATCTCATTCTCTGTCATCCCCTTCTCCTCCTGCCGTCAATCTTTTCCAGTATTAGGGTGTATTCCAATGAGTCAGCTCTTCCCATAAGGTGGTCAAAGTATTGGAGATTCACTTTCAGTATCATTCCTTACAGTGCATATTCAGTGGTGATTTCCTGTAGGACTGACTGGCTTGATCTCACTGCCAGTCAAAGTGACTCTCAAGAGTCTTCACCAACACCACAGTTCAAAAGCATTGGCTCTTTCATGCTACACCGCCTTTATACTCCAAATCTTACACACATACATGACTAGTGGGAGAACCATAGCCTTGACTACCTGGACCTTTGTTGGCCAAGTAATGTCTCTGCTTTTTCATGTGCTTTCTAGGTTTGTACAGCTAGCATCTTTTAATTTCATGGCTGAAGTCACCATCTGCAGTGATTTTGGAGCTCAAGAAAATAAAGTCTGTCACTGTTTCCATGGTTTCTTCATCTATTTGCCATGAAGTGATGAGACCTTTAACTGTATGGACCACAGCACTGTGTGGAAAATTCTTAAAGAGATGGGATGCCAGACCATCTGGCCTACCTCCTGAGAAATCTGTATGCAGGTCAAGAAGCAACAGTTAGAGCTGGACATGGAACAAGTGACTGGTTCCAAATCCGGAAAGAAGTGCAACAGGCTTATATACTGTTGCCCTGCTTATTTAACTTAAATGCAGAGTACATCATGAAAAACACTGGGCTGGATGAAGCACAATCTGGAATCAAGATTGCTGGGAGAAATAGCGACAACCTCAGATATGCAGATGATGCCACCCTAATGGCAGAAAATGAAGAGCTTCTTGACGATGGAAAAAAAGGAGAGTGAAAAGGCTGGCTTAAAACTCAACATTCAAAAATTGAAGATTGTGACATCTGGTCCCATCACTTTATGGCAAACTAACGGTGAAAACGTGAAAATAACAGCAGGTTTTATTTTCTTGGACTCCAAAATCACTGTGGATGGTGAATGTAGCCACAAAATTAAAGGCAGCTAGCTCCTTGGAAGAAAAGCTATGACAAACATAGACAGTATTAAAAAAAACAAAAACAAAAACAAAACAACAACTAAGGCATCACTCTGCTGACCAAAGTTCTTATAATCAAAGCCATGGTGCTCAAACAGTAAGGAATACACTTGCAATATGTGAGACCTGGGTTTGATCATGGGAAGGAGATCCCAGTAGTCCAGTGGAAATACTCAGTGCTCCCAAATTAGGGCGTCCAAGTTCATCCCCCAGTCAGGGTATTAAATCCCACATACTGCAACTAAAAATGCCACATGTGACAATTAAAATTCCTGCTCCCACATACTACAATGAAGATTGAAGAGCCCTTGTGCTGGAACTAAGACCAAGCACAGCCAAGTAAATGAATAAATATTTGAAAGAAACAAAGAAAAATATATGAGAATCCCTGTTAGTTCAGCAGTTAGGACTTTACGCTTTCACTGCCAATGGCCACGGTTCAACACCGGGTTGTGGAACTAAGATCCCACATGTTCTATGGCATGACCAAACAAACACCCACAAAAATAATTGACGACGACAGAACTCCCAAAGTTTGAAAATGAAGCAATATAACTGCAAACAGGCTGAGGGTAGAGTAAAGATTGCCAGGAACCCAAAGTGCAAACGTGGCACCTCTATACTTCACAAGCATCTTTAATGCTGTGGTTTAGCTCCTCCTACTCCTGCTTCTAAACCTAAATAATTTATTTCTCCTAAGAGAAATTGTTATGGGAAAAACATTATTTGAACTGAATATCAAAAACAGCACATTTTTGAGACAGAGTTAAATCAATTTCATGTGTTAATATGCATTACATTTGAGAAGAAGAAAGCTCGGCAAAACAATGACCTAAGTCAGTGCTATTCACAGACATTTCTGCAGCAATAGAAATTTTTTTTTTTAATAATTGTTACATGTATTCCCTGATAAGGATGATCAGCTTTTCACATGTATAAATGCTTATGTTTCTTTTCGGTGAGGTGTTCTGTTTATATCCTTTATCTGAATATTCAGATGGAGTGTTCATCTAGGAGGTTTTCTCTCCTTTTTTTTTTTTTTTTGCCTTGCTGTGAGGATTAAGGGATCTTAGATTTTCAACCAGGGATTGTCTCTCTGCCTCCTGGAGTAGAAACACAAATCTCTAACAACCCGTTCACTAAGGAATTCTCCATAAAAAATATTTTCTATGTCCTTGTCTAATACGCCACTTTGCAAATGTTAAAATGTAGTCAGTGTGACTGAGTTATTAAATCTTTGTGTGTGCTCAGGGGCTTCAGTCTGTCCAACTCTTTGTGACCCCATCAGTGTAGCGCACCAGGCTCCTCTGAACCCACATCTTTTACATCTAATGTATTGGCAGGCAGGTACTTTACCACTAGCACCAACTGGGAAACCTATTAAATCTTTACTTTAATTAATTTAAAATTAAAAGATATGGCTAGAAGCTAGAACCAGATCTTCCTTACAAAGGAGTTTCAATTAACTTGTATACTCAGTAATTTGTGTATCTCTTAGATCTTTTCCTCAAGATGAGATTCCATGCCCCTCCCTAAATGTACGCTGCTTTTAGTGGCTTGTTTCCAAGAACAGAATATGTCAGTAGGAAGGAGACAACTCTAGAGCAGAGGAACTAGTGGTAAGTCATATTGATAGTATGAATCCTTGATGGGAAGTGATGAGAAAGATATTTTGCCTTGGAAGTATAGTTCTAAAATTATACAAACCCCAGGGCAATCAGGAGAAAACATACCAAACCCATATAGAGAGTCATTCTGCAAAATACCTGTCCCTGAAGGACTCCTGAAAACTGTCAAAAGTCATGAAAAACAAGGAAAGTTTAAGAAACTGCTATAGACCAGAGTAAGCTAAGGGAGGTATCTGTAGCTTTTAGCTATATATTCTCATGCAGTTCAGTATCCTATATGAGAATATGACACTAGGAAAGAACATTTGTGGAAAAACTGGTAAAATCTGAGAAAACCCTGGAAGTTAGTTAAAGGTACCCTACTGAAAGATGCTGGAATAATTGTGAAGCATAAAGGAAGTCATTTCACATATATACATTTCAGACATTGCATGTGTTTTCTCTACATAACACCCACTTCATTTTGACTTCACTGAGATGGAAATCTGAAGTACGGTGTATGCTTAAGTGAATGGAAATCTTCAAATACAAACGATCAATACTATTTAGACTGTGTCATCTGACTATAATGCAATAATGAGAAATTGACCAAGAAGCATCTTTTAAAATGCCATTCACTTGGAAAATAGAAATATCTATATTAACACATAACATATGTCTCTATGGAATTTTCCTGCAAGAATCCTGGAGCAGATTGCCATTATTTTCTCCAGGGGATCCTCCTGACCCAGGTTCGAACCCAGGCCTCTTGTGTCTCCTGCATTGGCTGGAAAATGATTTACCAGTTGAGTGACCAGGGAAGCCCATGCAATATATAGTCTTGTCTTTAGAAGAGAATATTAGGATATACTTGGAAGTGAATGATAATGAACAGTCTATTCGCAAAAATTGTGGGACACAGTTAAATTTGTACGGAGAAACAATGGAAACAGGAACAGACTTTATTTTCTTGGGTCCAAAAGGATTGTGGATGGTGAATGCAGCCATGAGCTTAAAAGCTATGTGGCCCTTGGAAGAAAAGCTATGACAAACCTAGACAGCATATTAAAAAGCAGAGACATTTCTTTGCTGACAAAGTCCATCTAGTCACAGCTATGGTTTTTCCGGCAGTCATGTATGGATGTGACAGCTGGACTATAAAGAAGGTGGAGTGCTGAAGAATTGATGCTTTTGAACTGTGGTGTTGGAGAAGACTCTTGAGAGTCCCTTGGACAGCAAGATCCAACCAGTCAATCCTAAGGGAAATCAACTCTGAATATTCACCGGAAGGAATGATGCTGAATCTGACAATCCAATAGTTTGGCCACCTGATGTGAAAAGCCAAGTAATTGGAAAAGACCTTGATGCTGGGAAAGACTGAGGGCAGGAGAAGAAGTGGGCAGCGAAGAATGAGATGTATGGATTGTATCACCAACTCAATGGGCATGAGTTTGAGCAAACTCGAGGAGCCACTGAAGGACAGGGAAGCCTGGTGTGCTGCATGCAGTCCATGGTGTTGCAAAGAGTCCAACGTGACTGAGGGGCTGAACAACAACAGCAAATTAAGGTAAATGTATAGCATTAGATATAAGAGAAATGAGAGCTACAAATAGTTATCTCAAAAAGTCGTAATGATGAGCAACAGAACAAACTTATAGCGATGTGAAGGAATGAAATTAGTAAAGAATGAAAAATGAATATAATAGAGAAGAAAATATTGTAACAAAACCAAAACTTTATTCTCCCATATGACTACTAGGAGACTCCAGCAGAACAGGGCCTTTAAAAAAGACTCTGTGAAGGGCCAAAAAAGAAATATTTTAGGCTTTGTGAATATGATCATTGGTGATTAATTAAGTTTTCAGCCATAGATAATAACCAAAGAAACTGGCAAGTCCGTGTTCCAACTTTAAGGACTCCGAAAACTGAATTTCACACAATTTTCATGTCAGAAAATAAAATTCTTTTCGGTTTTCCTCAGCCATTGAAAGTCTAAAGCTCTAAAATTTAAAAAAAAAGAAAAAGAAAAAGAAGAAAAAGTAAAGCTCATTCTCAGCTCACAATAGACAGTGAAAAAACAGGGGCAGGCTTCCCTGCCTTGATTGAAATGTAATTCCAAGAGAAGGGGCTTCAAGATCCACTGTATGGTCAAGTTCCTTAAGCAAAGAACTTGCTTAAGGGAGGTCACCCCTGAGGGCTGTGAGTGCTGGACACCATCACTGGACTCCCCTGGTAGACTCGGAGGCCGTTCTCAGCCCTGTGCCCTGAGGACTGTACTATCTGGTTTTTCTTCGCCTTTGGTGAGCTGAGCAATCTTGACCCAAGACTCTTCAGATTCAGATTTAGCCTGACCACGCCCACAGCAGGTGCCTTTACAGGGTGGTGGGTGGGGGGAGGGTTCAACGCCCGCACATGCACCCATCTCGGCCTCGCGGCCAATCAGATTGCAGGCGCCGACACCTGGTAGCCAGCCATCGGAGGCAGCCCATACGCCGGTAGGGGGAGCTGAGGCGGCGCCCCAGACCTGAGGAGACGCCCCAGACCTGAGGAGACCTCGTCCGCTCAGGCTCGCCTCCTCACACTTAATCCAGGAACTGTTTAGGGCAGGTGAGCCGCAGGCAGTTCTGACTCCTCCGCCAACTGGGACAGGTAAGGACTGGAGAGTGGTTCAGCCAAAGCGGTGCCTGAGGGAGGCTAAAGGGAGGGTTTCTCGGGGCCCCACTCGCATCAAGAATTGCTCGGCGGGGGCGGCTGGTGAGGGCCCGCCGGCCCTCAGGAGGGAGCGTGTGTGGCAGGACCCACAGGCCTCAGGCTCCTTTCGCCCTCTCCCCTCTCTAGTCTGGGCGGGCTCTGCCCTCCAGCAGCTTTCCTGCCCCTGGGGTGGGACAAGCCAGCTCCTGGAAAGGGCGTCTTAGGCCCCTGGCCCCCGGGACCACCCTCAGCCTTCTTGTGGAACCTAATGTATTTAAACACACATACACAAATCTTCACGGCCC
The DNA here is from genome assembly GCF_001704415.2 of Capra hircus. Classification (NCBI taxonomy): domain Eukaryota; kingdom Metazoa; phylum Chordata; class Mammalia; order Artiodactyla; family Bovidae; genus Capra; species Capra hircus. The sequence goes on from NW_017192175.1 coordinate 11,435, forward strand.
AAACCGGTTCTGCACCTAGGCACAGTCAGGCGGGCGCTGGGAAAAAAAAAAAATCCATCTAGTGGATTCTTCACTGCCCTGTTGTTTTGGTCGTTTTCCTGTTTCCTCTGCCTCTCCTCGGACTCCAGGGCTGCCCCGTCCCTGGGGTCCCAGAGATTCAAGCCTTTGGTTCGGGAAATTGGCAGATGAGGTATTTGTTTTTTTGTTACTGAGAGAAGGGAGGGGGGAGGAAGAAGCTCAGGGAAAAAGGAGTTCAATCACTTGCTCTGGTTGAGTGTGAGATGCCTGGTGAGCATCCATAGGGTAGGACCAGGTAGGGCCTGGGGGGATAGAATGTTCCGGAACAGGTGACTCACCCTGACCTTTCCCTCTGCTCATCCCCAGGGTGTGACCGTTTGCTACCTGGAGGTCTCAAGCGCTCAGGTTTTCAGTGGGCCCCTGAGGTAATGTGAAAGACATCTTTACAATAAGGGACAAAGTGTGGCTTTCTTACTTTCCGTTTTTCTCTGTTCATTCGTGGGCTGACACGTTGCTGTTGAGAGAGAGTATTCCTGATAGGGGATTACCTGACCCTGATTGCTGGTGCTGACTTCAGGGCAATCATGGTTTCAGGTTTGCAACTTTCTGAGTGGCAACCTTAAAAACAGGCAGGGTGACTTGCTTTCTCCTGCCTTCTTGAAAGAAAAAAAGTAAGAGCACCATGGGTCTTAAGCTGTGTAGAGCTGACTCCTACCACTTGGTGAGGCTAAAATGGGGCAATGCACATATCCTAAGGTTTTAGCTACGAAAAGAAAGCAATGCAGGTGTAGGGGTTCCCTGGGGGCCTGGTGATTAGTATTCTGGGCTTTCACTGCAGTGGTCTGGATTCAATCTCTGGTCAGGGAACTGGGACCCCACAAGCCAAGCATCATGGCCAAATGAATAAATGAATCAAGTGGTTCATTCAGAGAAAATGTGTTGTGATTTAACATGTTCACGTGGGATTACTTGCTCATTTCTGTACCCAAGGGCTTTATTTCATTAAGTAAGTGAACTCCACTGGATGGGGGCGAGGCACCATCTGAGTTGATTTCATGCGAGTAAACAAGATCATAGGTAGCTCTATGCCCAGCAACTTGTGCCTACAGCTGTTTTGTATACTTATCTTGCTGGTACAGCTTTGAACTTTGCAGCTTGTTTTGTTTTGGTCACAACATGTGGCTTCATAGGCTATTAGTTACCCAACCAAGGATTGAACAGAGGATCCTGGCAGTGAGAGGGCTGAGTCCTAAGCAAACCACTGGACTGCCAGGCAACTCCTGTTTTTCGGTGCTTTGGTTTGTTTTGCGTGTGTGTGTGTGTGTGTGTGTGTGTGTGTGTGTGTAATTTTTGCTCTATTTATAGGAGAATTCCATGTGTAAGTATGATGTAAATGGTATTATAACTTGAAATGTTTGTGTTGTACATATGATCTCAAAAGTGAATAATTTGAAACAACTTAACACTTGTTATCTCTTGGCCCAGGATCTCTCCTGAGGTAGCAGTCAAGCTTTTGTCTGGCTTGGCAACCTCTGAAGACTTAGCTTGTTGAATCTAAGCTCTCTAACTTGGCTGAACTCATGAAGCCTCAGTTCCTCCTTCTGTGGGCCTCTGCAAGGGGCTTCTCTTGTGGAGGCTGCTGTCTTTTCTCAGAATGAGCGATTCAGGAAAGCACTTGGCACCCATGATAAAGTGAAGAGTCTTTTTTCAGATGTTACACACCTTCACTTTTGTATTTGCTTAGTCTCCCAGATCAACCCTGTGATAGATTGAGAGAGAACTACATAGGGGTGGGAATATCAGGAGATTCGGTTCACTTGAAGGCTGGTTACCATACCCATTAATCCACCATGCCAGCGTTTTTTTAAAATGATCTCAGTTCTGTTATTGTGAGCAAATTATTTCGCTTGTGTACTCTTCTTGTGTGCTGCTACTGCTGCTAAGCCGCTTCATTCGTGTCCGAGTCTGCAGTCTCATGGACAGCAGCCCACCAGGCTCCCTCGTTTCTGGGATTCCCCAGGCCAGAACACTGGAGTGGGTTGCCATTTCCTTTACCAATGCATGAGAGTGAAAAGTGAAAGTGAAGTCATTCAGTTGTGTCCTACTCTTCGAATCCGCATGGACTGCGGCCTACCAGGCTCCTCCGTCTGTGGGATAGATGTTTTTTCCTGGAACTCTCTTGCTTTTTCCATGATCCAATGCATATCAGCAATTTGATCTCTGGTTCCTTTTCCTTTTCTAAAACCAGCTTGAACATCAAGAAGTTCACGGTTTACATATTGCTGAAGCCTGGCTTGGAGAATTTTGAGCATTACTTTACTAGCGTGTGAGATGAGTGCAGTTGTGCGGTAGTTTGAGGATTCTTTGGCATTGCCTTTCTTTGGAATTGGAATGAAAACTGACCTTTTCCAGTCCTGTAGCCACTCTGAGTTTTCCAAATTTGCTGGCATAGTGAGTGCAGCACTTTCACAGCATCATCTTTCGGGATTTGAAATAGCTCTACTGAAATTCCATCACCTCCACTAGCTTTCTTGGCAGTGATGCTTTCAAAGGCCCACTTGACTTCACATTCCAGGATGTCTGGCTCTACATGAGTGATCACACCATCGTGATTTTCCTTGTGAAGATCCTTTTTGTACAGTTCTTCTATGTATTCTTACCATCTCTTCTTAATATCTTCTGCTTCTGTTAGGTCAATACCATTTCTGTCCTTTATCGAGCCCATCTTTGCATGAAATATTCCCTTGGTATTTCTAATATTCTTGAAGAGATCTCTAGTCTTTCCCATTCTGTTTGTTTCCTCTCTTTCTTTGCATTGATTACTGAAGAAGGCTTTCTTATCTCTTCTTGCTATTCTTTAGACCTCTGCATTCAGATGCTTATATCTTTCCATTTCTCCTTGCCTATTGACTTCTCTTCTTTTCACAGCTATTTGGAAGCCTTCCTCAGACAGCCATTTTGCTGTTTTGCATTTCTTTTCCATGGGGATGGTTTTGATCCTTGTCTCTTGTACAATGTCATGAACCTCATTCCATAGTTCATCAGGCACTCTATCTATCAGATCTAGGCCCTTAAATCTATTTCTCACTTCCACTGTATAATCATAAGGGATTTGATTGAAGTCATACCTGAATGGTCTAGCGGTTTTCCCTGCTTTCTTCAATTGCAATCTGAATTTGGTAATAAGGAGTTCATGATCTGAGCCGCAGTCAGCTCCCGGTCTTGTTTCTGGTGACTGTATAGAGCTTCTCCAACTTTGGCTGCAAAGAATATAATCAATGTGATTTCTGTATTGATCATCTGGTGATCATGTGTAGAGTCTTCTCATGTGTTGTTGGAAGAGGATGTTTGCTATGACCAGTGCATTTTCTTGGCAAAACTCTATTAGTCTTTGTGTTGCTTCATTCTGCATTCCAAGGCCAATTTGCCTGTTACTCCAGGTGTTTCTTGACTTCCTACTTTTGCATTCCAGTCCCCTATAATTAAAAGGACACCGTTTTTTGTGTGTTAGTGCTACAAGGTCTTGTAGGTCTTCATAAAACCCCTCAGCTTCAGCTTCTTCAGCATTACTGGTTGGGGCATAGACTTGGATTATTGTGATATTGAATGGCTTGCCTTAGAGATGAACAGAGATCATTCTTTCGTTTTTGAGATTGCATCCAAATACTTGATTTCGGACTTTTTTGTTGACCATGATAGCTACTCCATTTCTTCTGAGGGATTCCTGCCCGCAGTAGTAGGTATAATGGTCATCTGAGTTAAATTCACCCATTCCAGTCCATTTTAGTTCACTGATTCCTAGAATGTCGACTTTCACTCTTGCCATTTCCTGCTTGACCACTTCCAATTTGCCTGGATTCATGGACCTGGCATTCCAGGTTCCTATGCAATTTTGCTCTTTACAGCATCGGAACTTGCTTCTATCACTAGTCACATCCATTGCTAGGTATTGTTTTTGCTTTGGCTCCATCCCTTCATTCTTTCTAGAGTTATTTCTCCACTGACCTCCAGTAACATATTGGGCACCTACTGACCTGGGGAGTACCTCTTTCAGTATCCTACCATTTTGCCTTTTCATAATGTTCATGGGGTTCTCAAGGCAAGAATACCGAAGTGCTTTGCCATTCTGTTTTCCAGTGGACCACATTCTGTCCGGCTTCTCCACCATGACCTGCCTTCCTTGGGTTGCCCTGCGGCCATGGCTTGGTTTCATTGAGTTTGAAAAGGCTGTGGTCCTAGTGTGATTAAAATGACTAGTTTTCTGTGAGTATGGTTTAGTGTGTCTGCCCTCTGATGCCTTCTTGCAACACCTGCCATCTTACTTGGGTTTCTCTTACCTTGGACGTGAGGTATCTCTTCACGGCCATTCCCGCAAAGCACAGCCACTGATCCTTACCCTGGGTGAGGGGTATCACCTCCCACTGCCCTTCCTGACTTTCAACGTGGGATGGCTCCACTACCCTCATTCAAACCAGACATTGTTACATAGGATCAGAAGATAGGCTGGACCATTGTACTCCCAACACTGAAATTTCATAAAGGTATTTTTGCATTTTTTCAAATTATTTTAATAGTAACACATTAAATTTACATATTGGGTTAGTTTTTGCCTTACATCAGCAAGAGTACGTCACCAGTACACATGTGTTCCCGCATCCAGAACCTTCCTCCCACCTCACTCCCCAGACTATTGCTCTTTGTTGTCCCAGAGTACTGGTTTTGGGTGCCCTGTCTCACACACTGAACTTGCACCAGTCATCTTTTTATGTATGGTAATGTACATGTTTCAATGCTATTCACTCAAATCATCCCACCATTTCCCTCTCCACAGTCTGTTCTTTCCATCTCTATCTCTTTTGCCACCCTGCATGTTGGATCATCATGACCATCTCTCCAAATTTCATACATATGCATTCCTACACAGGACCTGTATTTCTCTTTTTGACTTTACTTCATTCTGTAGAGGAGGCTCCTGTTTCACCCACCTCTCTAGAATTGACTCAAATGCATTCCTTTCCACAGCTGAGTAATAGTCCACCATGTATATATACCACCACTTTCTTATCCATTCCCCTGCAGTGGATATCTAGATTGCTTCCATGCCCTAGCTATAGTAAATAGTCGTGTGCTGGGAGCCAGCACGGGAGATCCCACCCATGACAAGGTCATGTGGAAATGAACTGTTAAGCAAGGTTTCAGGACTCGAGGGTCTCCCTAGACCTGCTCGAGCATCTACCCCCAAACCAGAATCTGTCTTACTATATTGTGCCTTTCACCAACTCTCCTGACATACAGGGGGCTATCCACAACCACCTTTCTCTGGAGTCAGTCAGCTTAGGGTTTTAGCTAATAAGTCTCCTGGACATGAGTGGAATATTTCAAATCAAACCCCCACTGTTAGCATTCTAGCTTGCTGGACAGGTTTATCCAGACTCTTGCAGCTACGCATATGTTTGTTCACAGCCTCCCAACTGTGAGAAGCACGGGAAGCCTAAACGTAGAGCGTTTCAAAGAATTAAAAGTTATTAGAGTAGTGCTGGCGTAGGATTTCATTGTTGGGCCAAAGCTTGTTGCTAAGTTCCCATATCTTTTATCCATTGGACACCTGTGAGTGCATTAGTTAACATAGTTGTAATGTAAGTAGAACAAGTGTAGCCTTGAAATTCACCACATCAGACCTTTGAGCTAATTGGTTCTTTCTTTCTTGTAACTCACTGGACCTTTCCTCCATGAAAAATGTAATTTAATACTTTCTGAGGCTGACATAGATTAGAAATATAAAGAAAACACATTTCAAGGGAAAATAAGTTTTCTGGTTGAAGAGCCTTTATCTAAAGAGGGTCATAAGATGTTCACAAGCCTCCAAGGCCAGAATATAATGTACACAATATTGTTTATCAGAAAGGTATGCAGAAAAAAAATCGTGGTTTTGATAAAGGCAAAACAGATGTAATGTTTGGGCTGACTCTGCATGACTTTGCATCTGTCATTTCCCTCTGTGTACAACTTAACATATAAAAGTCCCTTTTGAAAGTAAAAGAATGTGCCTTGCTCACCAAAGAAGCTTGGTCACCCCGTGTTTTTATTTTTTTCTCTTTCTTTCTTTCTCTCTCCCTTTCCCTCCCTCTCTTTTTCAGGCTGATGCCTTTGAACACAGAAGCTCCCTCTTGCCTGGCCAAGGAATAACTGCCTCTTTCTCTCCTCTGTTTTCTTATCTACAACATTCTTTCCTTGTCTCTCTGTATATCATTCGCCATTTCTCCTGAGGGTTTGCCTGGATCCTGCATGTGCTGGACCCCGGCAATCGTGAGATGAATAGTGGCGTACATGTGTCTCTTTCAGTTTTGCTTTCTTGGGGTGTATGCTTGGGTGATTGCTGGTCATAAGACAGTTCCATTTCGAGGTTTTTAAGAAATCATATGGTTTATTGTGGCTATACCAGTTTTCATTCCTAGCAACAGTGTAAGTTGGTTACCTTTTCACTCCCTCTCCAGTGCTTCTTGTTTGAGACTTTGGGAGATGGTCCTTGGGATCAGTGTGAGATGACATCTCATTGTTGTATTGACTGTCATCACTCTGATAATGAGTGACGTGGAGCGTGTGTCCTGTGTTCAGTAGCCATCTGTATATGTTTCTCTAGAGAAATGTCTATTTAGTTCTTTCACCCACTTTTTTGGTCGGGTTGTTTATTTTTCTGGTATTGAGTTGCATGAGCTGCTTGTATATGTGGGAGATTAACTCTTGGGCAGTTTTTGATTTGTTGTAATTTGCTCCAGTTCTGAAGCCTGTCTTTTCACCTTGCTTATACTTTCCTTCACTGTGCAGAAGCTTAAAATTTAAATTGGTCACTGTTGTTTCCTTCTGTGTTTATTTCCATTACTCTGGGAGGTGGGTCACCTGAGGAGAAGATCTTGCAGTGATTTCTGTCAGAGAGTGTTCCGCCTATGTTTTTCTCTAAGAACATTATAGTTTCTGGTCTTCCACTTAGGTCTTTAATCCATTTTGCATTTGCTTGTGTGTGTGCCATTAGCAAACATTTCATTCTTTTAATGTGGTTGAACCTGTTTTCCAAGATGCGCTTGTTCAAGAGGTTGTCTTTGCTCCATTGCATATTGATGCCTCCTCTGTCAAAGACAATGGAGGCCGTGGGTGTGCGTCTTCGTCCCTGGACTCCCTATTTTGTTCCATGGATCTGTATATCTGTCTTTGGCTCAGGACCTTATAATCTTGATGATTAGCTTTGTGGTATAGTCTGAAGTCAGGAAGTCTGATTCCTCCGTTTCCATTGTTTCTCAAGAGTGATTTCCTCATTGGAGGTGTTTTATGTTTCCACAAAAATTGTGAATTATTTGTTCAAGGTCAGTGAAAAACACCGTTGGTGTTTGATAGGGATTTCACAGTTGAATATGAGAATATCAATGTGAACGAACATAGTGATAGATTGCCTCGAGGTGCACACTCATGGTCACTATATTGATTCTTCTGATCCAAGAACATGGTACACTTCTTCATCTATTTGTGTGATCTTTGATTTCTTTCACCATGGTTTTATGGTTTTCTGTACCAGGTCCTTGCTTTCTTTAAGTGAACACATTCCTAAATATTTGATTCTCTTCCCTGGATGGTGAATGAGATACTTTCCTCAAGTTCTCTTTCTTGCTTTTCATGCTAGTGTATCAGAATAAAAGGGATTCCTGAGTATTCATTTTGTATCCTGCAGCTATACTCTATTCATTGATTAGCTCAAGTAATTTTCTGCTGACATCCTTATTGTTCGCTGTGTAGAGGGTCATGTCATCTTCTAACACTATTTTTTTTTCTTCCAATCTGTATTCTTTTATTTCCTTTTTCCCTGATTGCTATGTCTAGGACTAACTTAAAAACTAACTCCAATGTGTTTTTCACCTCAGAAGAGCTTACTGATGAATTACGAAGCACTGAGAAATCTCAGTTCTACCAGATTCCCGCAATAAAATCATGAAGATCTTCAGGAGTTAGGGGTAAATTTTAGGTGGCGGGGAAGCAGAATCTGTTAAGTATTTAGAAATCTATATCATCATCCAATTAGTCTGGAATACTTGTAGTCTTTCCTTTGTTTCAGAAGCTTCTAGAGCCCTAAGAGTAATGCAGGGCTTTCTAACTGAAACCAAGAAACTCAACAAGAGCTTATCAAACTCTTCACAGTGCACATTAGAAAAATTGTGTTAGTGTGCTGTTAAAAGTTGTGAGCTTTATAGCCAAATTAAAGAATGGGAAAGGCACCTTCAAGATGATTGTGCTGAAGATCCTGCTAAAACAGGTGAGGCTACAGCGCAAGGGACAGGGGAGGCGTGGGAGACCCCTGAATGAAGTGTGGTCCGAGGCAGAGGCAGGCTCCAAAGGCACAGCTGAGAAGAGTCCCTTAGGGCCACAGCTGTGATTGTCACAGCCATGACTTTGGGTGTCTCCCTCAGGCCTGCATCTGGGGAGGATCAGCACCTGAGGCCTCTAGGTCAGGAATGACGAGAGGCAGTACACCAGAGCAGCCACCAGAGACAGTTATTGTTGTAAATGTGGATGATCCCAGGAAACAGCTGAGAGAGCGGGAGTCCAAGACCCATGCCGTCAGTCAGAGCCCCTGTAGTTGCTCTCACTAGTGCAATGCCAAGGCACGAGGTGGTCCACCAGCAAAGAGGAACTGGAAGGGGCTGCTCTTCTCATCTGCTCTGAGTGCCAGACAAATTCAGACACATGCCTGCCATCTGCTGTGAAGACAGGGAGCAGGTCAGAGACCTAGGGCTTTCTTGCTGAAGACACATACACACACATATACTTGCACACATACACATGCGCACCACCCCCTTGCTTGAAGATGCAGTGTGCCACAGGGACTGCAAATGGTGACATGATAAGCAGTGACATTACACTACCCAGCACACACAAGTCAGGAGGAGGAGAGTAGCGGTCAGAAACAACCCCTGCTTGGGGGATGCAGACCACCTCAGATGCAGAACACCACAAGGAACCCAGAGCCACGAGTGTGTCTGATGGTATGGCAGGGCCTGAGGTCATGAGTGGTGGCTGGGCAAGTGGAAGTACCAAGCATCCTTGGAAATTCCTATTCCAGTGTGCTTCTTCCACTCAAGACTAGGTTGCTGTTGGCTCTTCTGGCCCTGTTGGCTCTTCTGGCCCCAGCATGTGGCCTGCATGGCTCCTTGACCTCAAGCAGATTATGAACCACGCTCAAGTTTCTGTCATGATCAGCAACCAAGATAAAGACTTTCTTAACTACAAGATCGACTTGAAGGTCAGTGTGGAGAATGAGGGCATGTGGGGTGGGACTTTGGGAGTTGGGGCAATCATGTTATCTATGTTCATGTGATGTAAGAATGTGCAGAGTTTTGTGGAAACTTAATGCCTGCCTGGGAGGCAAGCTGAGGCACCTAGAAGCTTGCACCTTTACCCTCATCCCTGTCCTAGAAGGTGCAGGGGCGGAGCCATCCAAGGTCCAACGCAAGGTGATCTTTTCCTTTGGGGAAACTCCTACTTCTGGAACATGGTGATCATTAAGGAGTATTACCTTGACATCACTGGTAAGACATGGCTTCATGGAGGTGTAGGTGTGTAAAGGGATGGATGATCCACCTGCGGAATCCACCCCTGTGTTCCCTGTCTTTCTAGGCACGTTATTCCACTCCACTCCACTGGTTCTTGGACTTTGAATGAGGAGCACCCAGCTGCAGGCTGTATATCAGGAGTCTTAAATTTCTCAACGGGTTGTCAGGCCACAACTGCCCAGAATCGAACAGGATTGCTGAGGTGGGGTTGCTTTGGGCTTGCATACAGTTGATGACTGATGTTGGAGTTCTTGGATGCTCATGAGAGTGTTTGGGCCTGGTCAGCCCTGGGTTGACCTTGCTTGTGTTGCCAGCAGATCAT
>NW_017192176.1:0-10417 GCF_001704415.2 Capra hircus
GCAGTGCAGGAAAAACAGGTTCCCTGAAAGGACTGAGATATCTGGGACTCTGGAATGGTGGCACGACCCTGGAGTTCTCTCGCCTTTTCTGTGGAGAGCGCCTCCTCTTGAGATCGACGGCAACGCCGGGATTTCTTTCCCGACCACGCAGGGCAAGGATACTCCTCTCGAGCTAGGAGGCGGAAACGGGGCTCCTCTGCATGTGGACGAGACTCTCGTGCTTCCTCTCGAGTGGAGACGGGTATGTCAGGGAACTTCTTGAGTTTGCAGCATGGGTGTGAAGGACCCTTTGGAAGTTCCAGATGTTAGGTGTTATTAGCCTCGAGAAGCCTCCACGGAAATGGGCCTCATCTGCCTGGAGGGATGTACCTCCTGGATTTTCTCGAGTTGTGGCAGGTGCTCTCGACTTACGACGGGGACCTCAGGGACCCGCTCTGGTGGCCTCAGAAAGGCCAGTCCCATGCGAGTGTTCGGGGCCTTCGGGATTCCTCTCCGTCGATGCCGGGGCTAAGACCTTGTGTGGAGTCGTGCCGGAACTGAGGATTCCTCTCCAGTGCTGACATGGATCTTGGGTACTTCTGGATCTCCCAGGGGAGTCAGTCTCGTCTCGAGTGGGGGCATGCACGTGCGCTTTCCTCCCGAGCTGTACAGCAGTGTCGCTTCCTTCGCGTGGCATCAAGGGATCTGTGGCTTTCCTCAAGCTTTCCCACGAGGCTTTTCCACGAGGCTTTCCCACAGGGCTGTCCCACGTGCCACCGTGGTGTGAGTCGATCCTCGGCCTTGAAAGTCGGAGGCAGTGCAGGAAAACAGGCTTTCCCTGGAATGGACTGAGACATCTGGGGGACTCTGGGAATGGTGGCCACGACCCTGGAGTTCCTCTCGCCTTTCCTGTGGGAGAGCGCCTCCTCTTGAGATGCGACGGGAACGCGGGAATTCTTTCCCGACACGCAGGGAAAGGATCCCTCCTCTCGAGCTAGGAGGCGGAAACGGGGCTCCTCTGGATGTGGGCGGGACTCTCGTGCTTCCTCTCGAGTGGAGACGGGTATGTCGGGGAACTTCTTGAGTTGCAGCAAGGGTGTGAAGGACCCTTTGGAAGTTCCAGAGGTTAGGTGTGATTAGCCTCGAGACGCCTCAGCGGAAATGGGCCTCATCTCGCCTGGAGGGGAGAACCTCCTGGATTTTCTCGAGTTGCGGCAGGTGCTCTCGACTTACGACGGGGACCTCAGGGACCCGCTCTGGTGGCCTCAGGAAAGGCCAGTCCCCATGCGAGTTGCTCGGGGCCTCTCGGGATTCCTCTCCCGTCGATGCCGGGGCCTAAGACCTTGTGTGGAGTCGGTGCCGGAACCTGAGGATTCCTCTCCAGTGCTGACATGGATCTTGGGGATACTTCTGGAGTCTCCCCAGGGGAGTCAGTCCTCGTCTCGAGTGGGGGCATGCACGTGCGCTTTCCTCCCGAGCTGTAGCAGCAGTGTCAGCGCTTCCCTTCGCGTGGATCAAGGGATCTGTGGCTTTCCCTCGAGGCTTTCCCACGAGGCTTTCCCACGAGGCTTTCCCACAGGGCTGTCCCACGTGCCACCGTGGTGTGAGTCGATCCTCGGCTTGAAAGTCGAGGCAGTGCAGGGAAAACAGGTTTCCCTGGAATGGACTGAGACATCTGGGGGACTCTGGGAATGGTGGCACGACCCTGGAGTTCCTCTCGCCTTTCCTGTGGAGAGCGCCTCCTCTTGAGATGCGACGGGAACGCCGGGGAATTCTTTCCCGACCACGCAGGGAAAGGATCCCTCCTCTCGAGCTAGGAGGCGGAAACGGGCTCCTCTGGATGTGGGCGGGACTCTCGTGCTTCCTCTCGAGTGGAGACGGGTATGTCGGGGAACTTCTTGAGTTGCAGCAAGGGTGTGAAGGACCCTTTGGAAGTTCCAGAGGTTAGGATGTGATTAGCCTCGAGACGCCTCAGCGGAAATGGGCCTCATCTCGCCTGGAGGGGAGAACCTCCTGGATTTTCTCCGAGTTGCGGCAGGTGCTCTCGACTTACGACGGGGACCTCAGGGACCCGCTCTGGTGGCCTCAGGAAAGGCCAGTCCCCATGCGAGTTGCTCGGGGGCCTCTCGGGATTCCTCTCCCGTCGATGCCGGGCCTAAGACCTTGTGTGGAGTCGGTGCCGGAACCTGAGGATTCCTCTCCAGTGCTGACATGGATCTTGGGGTACTTCTGGAGTCTCCCCAGGGGAGTCAGTCCTCGTCTCGAGTGGGGGCATGCACGTGCGCTTTCCTCCCGAGCTGTAGCAGCAGTGTCACGCTTCCCTTCGCGTGGATCAAGGGATCTGTGGCTTTCCCTCGAGGCTTTCCCACGAGGCTTTCCCACGAGGCTTTCCCACAGGGCTGTCCCACGTGCCACCGTGGTGTGAGTCGATCCTCGGCTTGAAAGTCGAGGCAGTGCAGGGAAAACAGGTTTCCCTGGAATGGACTGAGACATCTGGGGGACTCTGGGAATGGTGGCACGACCCTGGAGTTCCTCTCGCCTTTCCTGTGGAGAGCGCCTCCTCTTGAGATGCGACGGGAACGCGGGAATTCTTTCCCGACCACGCAGGGAAAGGATCCCTCCTCTCGAGCTAGGAGCGGAAACGGGGCTCCTCTGGATGTGGGCGGGACTCTCGTGCTTCCTCTCGAGTGGAGACGGGTATGTCGGGGAACTTCTTGAGTTGCAGCAAGGGTGTGAAGGACCCTTTGGAAGTTCCAGATGTTAGATGTGATTAGCCTCGAGACGCCTCAGCGGAAATGGGCCTCATCTCGCCTGGAGGGGAGAACCTCCTGGATTTTCTCGAGTTGCGGCAGGTGCTCTCGACTTACGACGGGGACCTCAGGGACCCGCTCTGGTGGCCTCAGGAAAGGCCAGTCCCCATGCGAGTTGCTCGGGGCCTCTCGGGATTCCTCTCCCGTCGATGCGGGGCCTAAGATCCTTGTGTGGAGTCGGTGCCGGAACCTGAGGATTCCTCTCCAGTGCTGACATGGATCTTGGGGTACTTCTGGAGTCTCCCCAGGGGAGTCAGTCCTCGTCTCGAGTGGGGGCATGCACGTGCGCTTTCCTCCCGAGCTGTAGCAGCAGTGTCACGCTTCCCTTCGCGTGGATCAAGGGATCTGTGGCTTTCCCTCGAGGCTTTCCCACGAGGCTTTCCCACGAGGCTTTCCCACAGGGCTGTCCCACGTGCCACCGTGGTGTGAGTCGATCCTCGGCTTGAAAGTCGAGGCAGTGCAGGGAAAACAGGTTTCCCTGGAATGGACTGAGACATCTGGGGGACTCTGGGAATGGTGGCACGACCCTGGAGTTCCTCTCGCCTTTCCTGTGGAGAGCGCCTCCTCTTGAGATGCGACGGGAACGCCGGGAATTCTTTCCCGACCACGCAGGGAAAGGATCCCTCCTCTCGAGCTAGGAGGCGGAAACGGGGCTCCTCTGGATGTGGGCGGGACTCTCGTGCTTCCTCTCGAGTGGAGACGGGTATGTCGGGGAACTTCTTGAGTTGCAGCAAGGGTGTGAAGGACCCTTTGGAAGTTCCAGAGGTTAGGTGTGATTAGCCTCGAGACGCCTCAGCGGAAATGGGCCTCATCTCGCCTGGAGGGGAGAACCTCCTGGATTTTCTCGAGTTGCGGCAGGTGCTCTCGACTTACGACGGGGACCTCAGGGACCCGCTCTGGTGGCCTCAGGAAAGGCCAGTCCCCATGCGAGTTGCTCGGGGCCTCTCAGGATTCCTCTCCCGTCGATGCCTGGGGCCTAAGACCTTGTGTGGAGTCAGGGCTGGCCGGAACCTGAGGATTCCTCTCCAGTGCCGGAACCTGAGGATTCCTCTCCAGTGCTGACATGGATCTTGGGGTACTTCTGGAGTCTCCCCAGGGGAGTCAGTCCTCGTCTCGAGTGGGGGCATGCACGTGCGCTTTCCTCCCGAGCTGTAGCAGCAGTGTCACGCTTCCCTTCGCTGTGGATCAAGGGATCTGTGGCTTTCCCTCGAGGCTTTCCCACGAGGCTTTCCCACGAGGCTTTCCCACGAGGGCTTCCAGCTCCCTACGTGCCACCGTGGTGTGAGTCGATCCTCGGCTTGAAAGTCGAGGCAGTGCAGGGAGAACAGGTTTCCCTGGAATGGGACTGAGACATCTGGGGGACTCTGGGAATGGTGGCACGACCCTGGAGTTCCTCTCGCCTTTCCTGTGGAGAGCGCCTCCTCTTGAGATGCGACGGGAATGCCGGGAATTCTTTCCCGACAACGCAGGGAAAGGATCCCTCCTCTCGAGCTAGGAGGCGGAAACGGGGCTCCTCTGGATGTGGGCGGGACTCTCGTGCTTCCTCTCGAGTGGAGACGGGTATGTCGGGGAACTTCTTGAGTTGCAGCAAGGGTGTGAAGGACCCTTTGGAAGTTCCAGAGGTTAGGATGTGATTTGCCTCGAGACGCCTCAGCGGAAATGGGCCTCATCTCGCCTGGCAGGGGAGAACCTCCTGGATTTTCTCCGAGTTGCGGCAGGTGCTCTCGACTTACGACGGGGACCTCAGGGACCCGCTCTGGTGGCCTCAGGAAAGGCCAGTCCCCATGCGAGTTGCTCGGGGGCCTCTCGGGATTCCTCTCCCGTCGATGCCGGGGCCTAAGACCTTGTGTGGAGTCGGTGCCGGAACCTGAGGATTCCTCTCCAGTGCTGACATGGATCTTGGGGTACTTCTGGAGTCTCCCCAGGGGAGTCAGTCCTCGTCTCGAGTGGGGGCATGCACGTGCGCTTTCCTCCCGAGCTGTAGCAGCATTGTCATGCTTCCCTTCGCGCGGATCAAGGGATCAGGGGCTTTCCCTTGAGGCTTTCCCACGAGGCTTTCCCACGAGGATTTCCCACATGGCTGTCCCACGTGCCACCTTGGTGTGACTCGATCCTCGGCTTGAAAGTCGAGGCAGTGCAGGGAAAACAGGTTTCCCTGGAATGGACTGAGACATCTGGGGGACTCTGGGAATGGTGGCACCGACCCTGGAGTTCCTCTCGCCATTCCTGTGGAGAGCGACTGCTCTTGAGGATGCGACGGGAACGCCGGGAATTCTTTCCCGGCCACTCAGGGAAGGGTTCCCTCCTCTAGAGCAAGGAAGCGGAAACGGGGCTCCTCTGAATGTGGGCGGGACTCTCGTGCTTCCTCTCAAGTGGAGACGGGTATGTCGGGGAACTTCTTGAGTTGCAGCAAGGGTGTGAAGGACCCTTTGGAAGTTCCAGAGGTTAGGTGTGATTAGTCTCGATACGCCTCAGGGGAAATGGGCCTCATCTCGCCTGGAGGGGAGAACCTCCTGGATTTTCTCGAGTTGCGGTAGGTGCTCTCGAATTACGACGGGGACATCAGGGACCCGCTCTGGTAGCCACAGGAAAGGCCAGTCCCCATGCGAGTTGCTCGGGGTCCTCTCAGGATTCCTCTTCCGTCGATGCCGGGGCCTAAGACCTTGGGTGGAGTCGGTGCCGGAACCTGAGCTTTGCTCTCCAGTGCTGACATGGATCCTGGGGTACTTCTGGAGTCTCCCCAGGGGAGTCAGTCCTCGTCTCGAGTGGGGGCATGCACGTGCGCTTTCCTCCCGAGCTGTAGCAGCAGTGTCACGCTTCCCTTCGCGTGGATCAAGGGATCTGTGGCTTTCCCTCGAGGCTTTCCCAGGAGGCTTTCCCACGAGGCTTTCCCACAGGGCTGTCCCACGTGCCACCGTGGTGTGAGTGGATCCTCGGCTTGAAAGTCGAGGCAGTGCAGGGAAAACAGGTTTCCCTGGAATGGACTGAGAAATCTGGGGGACTCTGGGAATGGTGGCACGACCCTGGAGTTCCTCTCGCCTTTCCTGTGGAGAGCACCTCCTCTTGAGATGCGACGGGAATGCCGGGAATTCTTTCCCGACCACACAGGGAAAGGATCCCTCCTCTCGAGCTATGGAGGCGGAAACGGGGCTCCTCTGGATGTGGTCGGGACTCTCGTGCTTCCTCTCCAGTGAAGACGGGTATGTCGGGGAACTTCTTGAGTTGCAGCAAGGGTGTGAAGGTCCCTTTGGAAGTTCCAGAGGTTAGGTGTGATTAGCCTCGAGACGCCTCAGCAGAAATGGGCCTCAACTCGCCTGGAGGGGAGAACCTCCTGGATTTTCTCGAGTTGCGGCCGATTCTCTCGACTTACGACGGGGACCCAGGAACCCGCTCTGGTGGCCTCAGGAAAGGCCAGTCCCCATGCGAGTTGCTCGGGGGCCTCTCAGGATTCCTCTCCCGTCGATGCCGGGGCCTAAGACCTTGTGTGGAGTCGGTGCAGGAATCTGAGGATTCCTCTCCAGTGCTGACATGGATCTTGGGGTACTTCTGGAGTCTCCCCAGCAGACTCAGTCCTCGTCTCGATTGGGGGCATGCACGTGTGATTTCCTCCCGAGCTGTAGCAGCAGTGTCGCGCTTCCCTTCTTGTGGATCATGGGATCTGTGGCTTTCCCTCGAGGCTTTCCCTCGAGGCTTTCCCACGAGGCTTTCCCACAGGGCTGTCCCACGTGCCACCGTGGTGTGAGTCGATCCTCGGCTTGAAAGTCGAGGCAGTGCAGGGAAAACAGGTTTCCCTGGAATGGACTGAGAAATCTGGGGTCTCTGGGAATGGTTTCACGACCCTGGAGTTCCTCTCGCTTTTCCTGTGGAGAGCGCCTCCTCTTGAGATGCGACGGGAACACTGGGAATTCTTTCCCGACCACGCAGGGAAAGGATCGCTCCTCTCGAGCTAGGAGGCGGAAACGGGGCTCCTCTGGATGTGGGCGGGACTCTCGTGCTTCCTCTCGAGTGGATACGGGTATGTCGGGGAACTTCTTGAGTTGCAGCAAGGGTGTGAAGGACCCTTTGGAAGTTCCAGAGGTTAGGTATGATTTGCCTTGAGAAGCCTCAGGGCAAATGGCCCTCATCTCGCCTGGAGGGGAGAACCTCCTGGATTTTCTCGAGTTGCGGCAGGTGCTCTCGACTTACGACCGGGACCTCAGGGACCCGCTCTGGTGGCCTCAGGAAAGGCCAGTCCCCATGCGAGTTGCTCGGGTGCCTCTCGGGAATCCTCTCCCTTCGATGCCGGGGCCTAAGACCTTTCGTGGAGTCGGTGCCGGAACCTGAGGATTCCTCTATAGTGCTGACATGGATCTTGGGGTACTTCTGGAGTCTCCCCAGGAGAGTCAGTCCTCGTCTGGATGGGGGCATGCACGTGTGCTTTCCTCCCGAGCTGTAGCAGCAGTGTCGCGCTTCCCTTCGCGTGGATCAAGGGATCTGTGGCTTTCCCTCCAGGCTTTCCCACGAGGCTTTCCCACGAGGCTTTCCCACTCGGCTGTCCCACATGCCACCGTGGTGTGAGTCGATCCTTGGCTTGAAAGTCGAGGCAGTGCAGGGAAAACAGGTTTCCCTGGAATGGACTGAGACATATGGGGGTATCTGGGAATGGTGGCACGACCCTGGAGTTCCTCTCGCCTTTCCTGTGGAGAGCGCCTCCTCTTGAGATGCGACGGGAACGCCGGGAATTCTTTCCCCACCATGCAGGGAAAGGATCCCTCCTCTCGAGCAAGGATGCGGAAACGGGTCTCCTCTGGATGTGGGCGGGACTCTCGTGCTTCCTCTCGAGTGGAGACGGGTATGTCGGGGAACTTCTTGAGTTGCAGCAAGGGTGTGAAGGACCCTTTGGAAGTTCCAGATGTTAGATGTGATTAGCCTCGATACGCCTCAGCGGAAATGGGCCTCATCTCGCCTGGAGTTGAGAACCTCCTGGATTTTCTCGAGTTGCGGCAGGTGCTCTCGACTTACGACGGGGACCTCAGGGACCCGCTCTGCTGGCCTCAGGAAAGGCCAGTACCCATGCGAGTTGCTCGGGGGCCTCTCGGGATTCCCCTCCCGTAGATGCAGGCGCCTAAGATCTTGTGTGGAGTCGGTGCCGTAACCTGAGGATTTCTCTCCAGTGCTGACATGGACCTCGGGGTACTTCTGGAGTCTCCCCAGGGGAGTCAGTCCTCGTCTCGAGTGGGGGCTTGCACGTGCGCTTTCCTCCCGAGCTGTAGCAGCAGTGTCATGCTTCCCTTCTGTTGGATCAAGGGATCTGTGCCTTTCCCTCGAGGCTTTCCCACGAGGCTTTCCCACAGGGCTGTCCCACGTGCCACCGTGGTGTGAGTCGATCCTCGGCTTGAAAGTCGAGGCAGTGCAGGGAAAGCAGGTTTCCCTGGAATGGACTGAGATATCTGGGGGACTCTGGGAATGGTGGCACGACCCTGGAGTTCCTCTCGCCTTTCCTATGGAGAGCGCCTCCTCTTGAGATGCGACGGGAAAGCCGGGAATTCTTTCCCGACCACGCAGGGAAAGGATCCCTCCTCTCGAGCTAGGAGGCAGAAACGGTTCTCCTCTGGGTGAGGGCGGGAATCTCGTGCTTCCTCTCGAGTGGACACGGGTATGTCGGGGAATTTCTTGAGTTGCAGCAAGGGTGTGAAGGACCCTTTGGAAGTTCCAGAGGTTAGGTGTGATTAGCCTCGAGACGCCTCAGCGGAAATGGGCCTCATCTCGCCTGGAGGGGAGAACCTCCTGGATTTTCTCGAGTTGCGGCAGGTGTTCTTGACTTACGACGGGGACCTCAGGGACCTGCTCTGGTGGCCTCAGGAAAGGCAAGTCCCCATTCGAATTGCACGCAGGCCTCTCAGGATTCCTCTCCCTTCGTTGCCGGGTCCTAAGATCTTGTGCGGAGTCAGTGCCGGAACCTGAGGATTCCTCTCAAGTGCTGACATGGATCTTGGGGTACTTCTGGAGTCTCCCCTAGGGAGTCGGTCCTCATTTCGAGTGGGGGCATGCACGTGTGCTTTCCTCCCGAGCTGTAGCTGCAGTGTCGCGCTTCCATTCGCGTGGATCAAGGGATCTGTGGCTTTCCCACGAGGCTTTCCCACGAGGCTTTCCCACGAGGCTTTCCCACAGGGCTGTCCCAAGTGCCACCGTGGTGTGAGTCGATCCTCGGCTTGAAAGTCGAGGCAGTGCAGGGAAAACAGGTTTCCCTGGAATGGACTGAGACATCTGGGGGAATCTGGGAATGGTGGAACGACCCTGGAGTTCCTCTCGCCTTTCCTGTGGAGAGCGCCTCCTCTTGAGATGCGACGGGAACTCGGGGAATTCTTTCCCCACGACGCAGGGAAAGGATCCCTCCTCTCAAGCTAGGAGGCGGAAACGTGGCTCCTATGGATGTGGGCGGGACTCTCGTGCTTCCTCTCGAGTGCAGACGGGTATGTCGGGGAACTTCTTGAGTTGCAGCAATGGTGTGAAGGACCCTTTGGAAATTCCAGATGTCAGATGTGATTAGCCTCGAGATGCCTCAGCGGAAATGGGCCTCATCTCGCCTGGAGGGGAGAACCTCCTGGATTATCTCGAGTTGTGGCAGGTGCTTTCGACTTACGACGGGGACCTCAGGGACCCGCTCTGGTGGCCTCAGGAAAGGCCAGTCCCCATGCAAGTTCCTCGGGGGCCTCTTCGGATTCCTCTCCCGTCGATGCCGGGGCCTAAGATCTTGTGTGGAGTATGTGCCGGAACCTGAGGATTTCTCTCCAGTGCTGACATGGACCTCGGGGTAATTCTGGAGTCTCCCCAGGGGAGTCAGTCCTCGTCTCGAGTGGGGGCATGCACGTGCGCTTTCCTCCCGAGCTGTAGCAGCAGTGTCATGCCTCCCTTCGCTTGGATCAAGGGAATCTGTGGCTTTCCCCCGAGGCTTTCCCACGAGGCTTTCCAACGAGGCTTTCCCACAGGGCTGTCCCACGTGCCACCGTGGTGTGAGTCGATCCTCGGCTTGAAAGTGGAGGCAGTGCAGGGAAAACAGGTTTCCCTGGAATGGACTGAGACATCTGGGGACTCTGGGAATGGTGGACACGACCCTGGAGTTCCTCTCGGCCTTTCCTGTGGAGAGCGCCTCCTCTTGAGATGCGACGGGAAAACCGGGAATTCTTTCCCGACCACGCAGGGAAAGGATCCCTCCTCTCGAGCTAGGAGGCGGAAACGGGGCTCCTCTGGATGTGGGTGGGACTCTCGTGCTTCCCTCTCGAGTGGAGACGGGTATGTCGGGGAACTTCTTGAGTTGCAGCAAGGTGTGAAGGACCCTTTGGAAGTTCCAGAGTGTTAGATGTGATTAGCCTCGAGACGCCTCAAGTGGAAATGGGCCTCATCTCGCCTGGAGGGAGAACCTCCTGTATTTTCTCGAGTTGCGGCACCCTGGGGAGACTTCCAGAAGTACCCCAATCATGTCAGCACTGGAGAGGAACTCAGGTTCCGGAACGATCCAACAAGGTCTCAGGCCCCAGCATCGACGGAGAGGAATCCGAGAGGCCCCGGACAACTCGGCATGGGACTGGCCTTCCCTGAGGCCACAGAGCGGGTCCCTGAGGTCCACCGTCGTAAGTCAACGAACACCT
>NW_017192177.1:0-10417 GCF_001704415.2 Capra hircus
TCGTGCTTCCTCTGGAGTGGAGACGGGTATGTCGGGGAACTTCTTGAGTTTTAGCAAGGGTGTTTACGACACTTTGGAAGTTCCAGAGTTTAGGTGTGATTACTCTCGAGACGCCGCAGAGAAAATGGGCCTCATCTCGACTGGAGCAGAGAACCTCCTGGATTTTCTCGAGTTGCGGCAGGTACTCTCGACATACGACCGTGACCTCAGGGACAGTGTAGCAGATGTGTCACGCTTCCCGTCGCGGGGATCAAGGGATCTGTGGCTTTCCCTCGAGGCTTTCTCACAGGGCTGTCCCACATGCCACCATGGTGTGAGTGGATCCTCGGCGTGAAATTCGAGGCAGTGCTGGGAAAACGGGTTCCTCTGAAATGGACTGAGACATCTGGGGGACTCTTGAAATGGTGGCACGACCCTGGAGTTCCTCTTGCCTTTCCTATTGAGAACCCCTTGCTCTTGAGATGCCATGGAAACGCCAAAAAATCTTTCCTGACTAAGCAGGATAGGATCCTTCATCTCGGAAACGGGGTTCCTCTGAATGTGGGCGGGACCCCCGTGCTTCCTCTTGTGTGGAGACGGGTATGTCGGGGAACTTCTTGAGTTGCAGCAAGGACCCTTTTTAATTTCCAGAGGTTAGGTGTGATGAGCCTCCAGACACCTCAGAGGAAATGGGCCTCATCCGCCTGGAGGGGAGAACCTCCTGGATTTTACCCAGTTGCGGCAGGTGCTCTCGAGTTACGACGGGTCCTCAGGGACCCGCTCTGGTGGCCTCAGGAAAGTCCAGTCCCCATGTGAGTTACCAGGGGGCCTCTAGGGATTCCTCTCCCATCGATGCCGGTGCCTAAGACCTTGTGTGGAGTCGGGGCCAGACCCTGAGGATGCCTCTCCAGTGCTGACATGGATCTTGGGGTACTTCTGGAGTCTCACCAGGGGAGTCAGTCCTCATCTCGTGTGGGGGCATGCACCTGCCATTTCCTCACGACCTGCAGCAGCAGTGTCACGCTTGCCGACGTGTGGATCAAGGGATCTGTCGCTTTCCATTGAGGCTTTCCCACGAGGCTTTCCAACAGGGCTGTCCCACGTGCCACAGTGGTGTGAGTCGATCCTCGGTGTGAACGTCGAGGCAGTGCAGGGAAAACAGTTTCTTCTGGAATGGACTTAGACATCTGGGGGACTCTTGGAATGCTGGCAAGGCCCTGAAGTTCCTCTCGTCTTTCCTGTTGAGAGCGCCTCCTCTTGAGATGCGACGGGAAGGCCGGGAATTCTTTCCCGACGACGAAGGGAAAGGATCCCTCTTCTCGAGCTACGAGGCGGAAACGGGGCTCAGCTGGATATGGGCGGGACCCTCGTCCTTCCTCTCGAGTGGATATGGGTATGTCGGAGAACTTCTTGACTTGCAGCAAGGGTGTGAAGGACCCTTTGGAAGTTCCAGAGGTTAGGTGTGATTAGCCTCGAGACGCCTCAGCGGAAATGGGCCTCATCTCGCCTGGATGGGAGAACCTCCTGGATTTTCTCGAGTTGCGGCAGGTGCTCTCGAGTTACGACGGAGACCTCAGGGACCCGCTCTGGTGACCTCAGGAAAGGCCAGTCCCCATGCGAGGTGCTAGGGGGCCTCTCAGTTTTCCTCTCCCGTCGATGCCGGGGCCTAAGACCTTGTGTGGAGTCGGGACCGGACCTGAGGATTCCTCTGCAGTGCTGACATGGATCTTGGCGTACTTCTGGAGTCTCCCAAGCTTGCGTCAGTACTCGGCTCGAGTGGGGTCATGCACGTGCGCTTTCCTCCCGAGCGGTAGCAGCAGTGTCACGCTTCCCTTCTCGTGGATCAAGGAATCTGTGGCTCTCCCTGGAGTCTTTCCCATGAGGCTTTCCCACAGGGCTATTCCACTTGCCACCATGGTGTGAGTCGATCCTCGGCGTGAAAGTCGAACCAGTGCAGCGAAAACAGGAACCTCCTTCCCCACAGTAGGGGATACACTGTCCCCTTGGGCGGGTATCTCCAAGGCACTCGCGCTGGGGGGTTGCCCGCGGAGGTGCGGGCCTCAGGCTCCACGTGAGAAAAGCCCCAAATGGCATTAGCTGCCAGTCCAGACGCTGGCCCCTCAGGTCTCTGGCCGGAGCCTTGGGCTCCAGGCAACTCAAAGCCCTCGGGGGTGGCACTCTGGGACTGCTGTAGGGAAAGGATGCCAAGAGCCCACGGAGGAGTTGGGGAGGGGGCATGGGGGAAACGGAGGCGAGGACAGCGAGGGATCTAGGTGGAGGCGCTGGAGAGAGCGTCTGGTGTCCCGGAATGCCTCGGAGGAGCCAGCGGGGGACAGTCGAGGACCAGGGACCTGTGGAATGTGAAAAGGAGGAAAATCTCAGAGCAAGGCAGGCTGGGAAAGGGGGCGTTGGTGGCCAATTCAAAGGGACCTAGGGGCGTTTCCTGGGCGGTGAGTTCCCTTGGCACTGCTGAGGGCCCCTGATTGATCCACTCGGGGTTGAACCCACCCCCCGCTGCGAGGGAGGGCCACAAACCAAAGCCCCCGAACTACCCGCCCACCCCAACGGGGATCTTGGCGGTCCAGGGCACAGCCGTGCCCGGGAAAAGCCCACTCGCTCCACGGGACTCCGTCCAGGGTCTCTGCTTGGAAAGAGGCCAGGGGCGGCCCCCTCCATCTACCCACCCAAACCCTATTGACGTCAGTGGTGGCGGAGACGCCTCCCGTTCTCCAGAGTCCTAAGCTGCTGGGTCCCCGCCCACTTCGGCCAGCAGTCTGCAAGCGTGCCCGTGTGCCTCTCCCACCATGGCTTGGTTCGGCTCCTCCAGCACCTCAAGCGGTACGTTTGCCCTCGGTCCCTGTGGTCGGATCACATCTCAGGGGATTTGCGGGTGGCCTGGGCAAGGGCTCTCGGCCAATGTGTTGACCCCCCTCCCACCCGAGAACGGCTGGGACCCATCGGCCAGGCCGGGGTTCCGAGGCGTCAGGTGTGCCCAAATTCGGAGGGCGTGGCATCGTTCGTTCATCTTGCTCCTTTGGCACACACATGGCTTCTCCGTTCTCTTTTCTGGGAAGACAGTGTTTGTTTCAGGGGGCAGTGCTGCGGGGGGCGGGGGCCAGGGTTGGGGGGGTGGTGGGAGCGGGTGCTGTGCTGGGATGAGGCCCTTTATCCTCACATCTTCATGTGGGAATGGGAGTCGGGGAGCTCTGTGGCCTTGCTGCCTTCAGTGGCTTCCTCTGCACAGGGGCCTAGTGGCTTCTGCCTTTTGTCAGGCGTTACGGGGTTTGGGCGTCGCTTTGGTGGCCTTGGCCTTTGCCTTGGCCTGGGCCTTGGCCTTGCCCTTGGCGTTGCCGTTGCCCTTGGCCTTGGTCTTGGGCTTGACCTTGCCCTGCCCTTGAACTTGAACTTGACCTTGACCTGACCTTGAACTTGAACTTGAAACTTGGCCTTGACCTTGACCTTGACCTTGAACTTGAACTTGACCTTGACCTTGAACTTGAACTTGAACTTCAACTTGAACTTGACCTTGAACTTGAACTTGAACTTGACTTGAACTTGAACTTGAACTTGACTTTGAACTTGAACTTGAACTTGACCTTGAACTTTGACTTTTGAACTTGTGAACTTGAATCTTGACCTTGAACATTGAACTTGAACTTGACCTTGAACTTCAACTTGAACTTGTCCTTGACCTTGAACTTCAACTTAAACTTGAACTTGACCTTGACCCTTGAACTTCACTTTGAACTTGAACTTGACCTTGACCTTGAACTTGACCCTGAACTTGACCTTGACCTTGAACTTGAAGTTGACCTTGAACTTGAAACTTCAACTTGATCTTGAGCTTGAACTTGAACTTGAAACTTGACCTTGAACCTTGGAACTTGACCTTGAACTTGAACTTGACCTTGACCTTGACCAACAACGGGAGACCTCGAGATTTGCTCAGAGCACCGGAGGTCCAGAAGCAGGGCCCTGTATCTCCCCTTCCCTTTGTGATCATTGCAAAAAGACATTCCTAGCTGATAGCGGGAGTGCCCCTGAAGAAGCAAGCAGTGGGAGTGTGTTTGACACGACTGTGTGCCTTCCTGGCCTCAGCTCCACCAAGGGGCCTTTCCTCTCGAAGTAGGCCCCATGTCCCCTTGGGGAGGGTGTCATGCCTCTTTTCTCCTCACTGCCAAAGGGTGGAGCCAAGCTCGCTCTGTCAGAGGTACAAAAACAGCAATTGATATGGGATTTTCAAGCTCTTGCTAGGCTGCACCCTTTCAGGGCCCACTTTACTGAAACAGGTGCTCTGTGGCCCTGGTTGGGTATGGCAGGTTCACAAACAGGGTGAGATCCTGTCCAAGCCAAGAATTTTCCTGAAAGACCTAGGCTCACTAGAGCTCTCCTCCAGAGCAAAGGGGATAGAGGAGATGTATGGAGGAGTCTTTGCCTTTCCCTGTGAGTGTGGGGGCTAGCTCCCTACGGCCCAAGCTCAGGGATAACTGCCTCTAAGAAAGGAATGGCAAGAAGCGCTATTCTTGGAGGTTGGGACAGGGAGTTCGCAGCATGTGGGGAAAGAAAGACTTCTTCGGGGAAGAAGAGGCAACCACCGGGGGTGTGTTTGCAAGCCTCTATTTGGAAGGAACAGGTTTGCTTATACAATCTCAAGACCTCCAGATCTGCTCGAGGACTGAAGTTCCAGAGACAGGGCCATGTATCTCCCCTTCCCTTTGAGATCCTTGCAAAGACATTCCTAGCAGATCGTGGGAGTGCCCATGAAGAAGCAAGCAGCGGGAGTGTGCTTGACATCACTGGCTGCCTACCTGGCTCAGCTCCTCAAGGGGGCCTTTCTCTCCTGGTAGGCCCTATGTCCCCTTTGGGAGAGGGTGGTGCCTCTTCCCTCCACACTGCCAAAGGGTGGAGGTGGAGCAAACTCGTTCTCTCCGAGGTAAAAAAAAAAAAGACAAATTGGATGGATTTTTTAAGCTCTTGCTATGCTGCACCCCTCCAGGACCCACTCGAGCAAAACAGGTGCCTGTGGCCCCTAGGTCGGGTATGCAGGTTCACACACTGGGTGGGATCCCGTCAAAGCCAAGAATTTTCCTGACAGACCTAGGCTCACTAGAGCTCTCCTCCAGAGGAAAGGGGACAGAAAAGACGTGTGTGTGTGGAGGTGGCTCTGCCTTTCCAGGTCCCAATCTCAGGGATAACTGCCCCTAAGAAAGGAACTGCTGCTGCTGCTGCTGCTAAGTTGCTTCAGTCGTGTTCGACTCTGTGCGACGCCATAGACGGTAGCCCACTAGGCTCCCCCGTCCCTGGGATTCTCCAGGCAAGAACAGTAAGTGGGTTGCCATTGCCTTCTCCAATGCATGAAAGTGAAAATGAAAGTGCAGTCGCTCAGTCGCGTCCGACCCTCAGCGACCCCACGGACTGCAGCCTACCAGGCTTCTCCGTCCATAGGATTTTCTGAAAGGAACTGCAAGAAGCGGCTTTTCCAGGAGGCTGGGGAAAGGGAGTTCGCAGGATGTGGGGAAAGAGAGCCTCCTTCGAGGAAGAATAGGCGGCCACTTGTTTTGTGTTGCAAACCTCTATTTGGAAGGAACAGGTTAGCTTATACAAAGGGAGACCTCCAGATCTGCTCAGAGGACCAAAGTTGCAGAGGCAGGTCGGTGTATTTTCCCTTCACTTTGCGATCCTTGCAAAGACATTCCTTGCTGATAGATGATTCAGCAAGGGCCTTTGAGACTGTTGTTTTCTTTCCTAGGTTCAAAGATTCCTTCAGTTCCTAATATAGATATCCTAGAAATTATCTGACATCCGTGAAAATCTGATATGTCCTGGTCAAATGCTGTCAGTTATAATTCCAGTTATCATATTAAAGCATTTCAAGTCGCAGCAGTGACCAGATTACATTGTCAATTTCTATTTAATCAGGTTTTAACCATGTCCTCTATGGTTTCACACTGATGCCTTTGCAGAAATACTGCTACTTCAAGATATATGGAATATACTTTTTTTTAAGCTTACCGATAATTTGTTTGTTTGTTTGTTTGTCTTCTGGTAAGCTGGTACCAGATGGAATTTAGTCTCCTCTCTAGGTTAAGAGAACAAAGTTTTCTTAGAATGCAATTTTTGATAACAGACTATGGATTTCTTTACCTTTCATTGATTTATAATTGTTTTCATCATCTGTTTTTTTTACTTCGGTAAAGTAAATAAGCCTTATTTAAGATTTTGGTACATGTAGGATGGACTAAGCTTTCCCCACTCTTGCAAGTTCCCTTAACCCTTCAGATTCTTCTCGTGGGACAAGATCTCACTTTCCTCCAGAGGGACAATCCAAGCTTTTTATTAGTTGATCTGCCCCTGACATCAGAGTCCATTTGAGCACGAGTTGGCCTATAATTTAGGCATGAAACTATGACTACATAAAGAAAAGGTGACTTTATGATTCAGGGATGGCCATGATATGCCTTGCACTTCAGAGAAAATGGGTTAAAATGATTTTTTTTTCTTCAAAACTGCACAGCCAGTTCTTTCAGCATATGCAATTGAAAACATCTAGTCATTAGGTCAGTTTTCATTCCAATCCCAAAGAAAGGCAATGACAAAGAATATTCAAGCTGCTGCACAATTGCACTCATCTCACACACTAGTAAAGTAATGCTCAAAATTCTCCAAGTTCACATGAACTGTGAACTTCCAAATGTTCAAGAGGGATTTAAAACATGCAGAGAAACCAGAGATCAAACTGCCAACATCCACTGGATCATTGAAAAAGCAAGAGAGTTCCAGAAAAAAAGACATCTATTTCTGCTTTATTGACTATGCCAAAGCCTTTGACTGTGTGGATCACAATAAACTGGGAAAAATTCTGAAAGAGATGGGAATACCAGACCACCTGACCTGTCTCTTGAGAAACCTGTATGCAGGTCAGGAAGAAACAGTTCGAACTGGACATGGAACAACAGACTGGTTCTAACTAGGAAAAGGAATATGTCAAGGCTCTATATTGTCACCCTGCTTATTTAACTTATATGCAAACTACATCATGAGAAACACTGGGCTGGAGGAAGCACATGCTGGAATCCAGATTGCTGGGAGAAATATCAATAATCTCAGATATGCAGATGACACACCCTTATGGCAGAAAGTGAAGAAGAACTAAAGAGTCTCCAGATGAAAGTGAAAGAGGAGAGTGAAAAAGTTAGCTTTAAAGCTCAGCATTCAGAAAACTAAAATCATTGCATCCAGTCTCATCACTTCATGGCAAATAGATGGGAAAACAGAGGTCAGGAGTTCCAGAGGTCAAGTGTGATTAGCCTCGAGACACCTCAGTGGAAACGGGCCTCATCTCGCCTGCAGGGGAGAACCTCCTGGATTTTACCGAGTTGCGGCAGGTGCTCTTGACTTACGACGGGGACCTCATGGACCCACTCTGGTGACCTCAGGAAAGGCCAGTCCCCATGCGAGTTGCTAGAGGGTCTGTCGCTGTTCCTCTCCCGTCGATGCCAGGGCCTAAGACCTTCTGTGGAGTCGGGGCCGGAACCTGAGGATTCCTCTCCAGGGCTGACATGCATCTTGGGGTATTTCTGGATTCTCCCCAGGGGAGTCAGTTCTCGTGTCGAGTAGGGGCATGCACGTGCGCTTTCCTCCCTTGCTGTAGCAGCAGTGTCACGCTTCCCGTCGCGTGGATCAAGGGATCTGTGGCTTTCCCTCGAGGCTGTCCCACGAGGCTTTCCCACAGGGCTGTCCCACGTGTCACCGTGGTGTGAGTCGATCCTCGGCATGAAAGTCGAGGCAGTGCTGGGAAAACAGGTTTCCCTGGAATGGACTGAGACATCTGGGGGACTCGTTGAATGGTGGCACGACCCTGGAGTTCCTCTCGCCTTTCCTATGGAGAGCGCCTCCACTTGAGATGCGTCGGGAACGCCGGGAATTTTTTCCCGACCACGCAGGGAAAGGATCCCTCCTCTCGAGCTAGGAGGCAGAAACGGGGCCCCTCTGGATGAGGGCGGGGCACTCGTGCTTCCTCTCGAGTGGAGACGGGTATGTCGGGGAACTTCTTGAGTTGCAGCAAGGTTGTGAAAGACCCCTTGGAAGTTCCAGAGGTTAGATGTGATTAGCCTCGAGACGCCTCAGCGGAAATGGGCCTCATCTCGCCTGGAGGGGAGAACCTCCTGGATTTTCTCGAGTTGCGGCAGGTGCTCTCGACTTACGACGGGGACCTCAGGACCAGACTGGTGGCTTCAAGAAAGGCCAGTCCCCATGTGCGTTGCTCGGGGGCCTCTTGGGATTACTCTCCTGTCGATGCCGGGGCCTAAGACCTTGTGTGGAGTCGGTGACGGAACCTGAGGATTCCTCTCCAGTGCTGACATGGATCTTGGGGTACTTCTGGAGTCTCCCAGGGGAGTCAGTCCTCGTCTCGAGTGGGGGCATGCACGTGCGCTTTCCTCCCGAGCTGTAGCAGCAGTGTCACGCTTCCCTTTGCGTGGATCATGCGATCTGTGGCTTTCCCTCGAGGCTTTCCCATGAGGCTTTCCCACGAGGCTTTCCCACAGGGCTGTCCCACGTGCCACCGTGGTGTGAGTCAATCCTCCTCGGCTTGAAAGTCGAGGCAGTGCAAGGAAAACAGGTTTCCCTCGAATGGACTGAGACATCTGGGGGACTCTGGGAAAGGTGGCACGACCCTGGAGTTCCTCTCGCCCTCCTGTGGAGAGCGCCTCCTCTTGAAATGCGACGGGAACGCCGGGAATTCTTTCCCGTCACGCAGGGAAAGGATTCCTCCTCTCGAGCTAGGAGGCGGAAACGGGCTCCTCTGGATGTGGGCAGAACTCTCGTGCTTCCTCTCGAGTGACACGGGTATGTCGGGGAATTTCCTGAGTTGCAGCAAGGGTGTGAAGGACCCTTTGGAAGTTCCAGAGGTTAGGTGTGATTAGCCTCGAGACGCCTCAGCGGAAATGGGCCTCATCTCACCTGGACGGGAGAACCTCCTGGATTTTCTCGAGTTGCGGCAGGTGCCCTCGACTTATGACGGGAACCTCAGGGACCCGCTCTGGTGGCCTCAGGAAAGGCCAGTCCCCATGCGAGTTGCTCGGGGCCTCTTGGGATTCCTCTCCCTTCGATGCCAGGGCCTAAGACCTTGTGTGGAGTCGGTACCGAAACCTGAGGATTCGTCTCCAGTGCTGACATGGATCTTGGGGTACTTCTGCAGTCTCCCCAGGGGAGTCAGTCCTTGTCTCGAGTGGGGGCATGCACGTGCGCTTTCCTCCCGAGCTGTAGCAGCAGTTTCGCGCTTCCCCTGGCGTGGATCAAGGGATCTGTGGCTTTCCCTCGAGGCTTTCCCTTGAGGTTTTCCCACGAGGCTTTCCCACGAGGCTTTCCCACAGGGCTGTCCCACGTGCCACCGTGGTGTGAGTCAATCCTCCTCTTGAAAGTCGAGGCAGTGCAGGGAAAACAGGTTTCCCTGGAATGGACTGAGATATCTGGGGGTCTCTGGGAATGGTGGCATGACCCTGGAAATCCTCTCGCCTTTCCTGTGGAGAGCGCCTCCGCTTGAGATGCGACGGGAACGCAGGGAATTCTATCCCGACCTCGCAGGGAAAGGATCCCTCCTCTCGAGCTAGGAGGCGGAAACGGGGCTCCTCAGGATGTGGGGGGAACTCTCGTGCTTCCTCTCGAGTGGAGACTGGTATGTCGGGGAACTTCTTGAGTTGCAGCAGGGTGTGAAGGACCTTCTGGAGTCTCTCCAGGGGAGTCAGTCCTCGTCTCGAGTGGGGGCACGCACGTGCGCTTTCCTCCGAGCTGTAGCAGCAGTGGCGCTCTTCCCTTCGCGTGGATCAAGGGATCTGTGGCTTTCAATTGAGGCTTTCCCACGAGCCTTTCCCAGGAGGCTTTCTCACAGGGCTCTCCCACCTGCCACCGTGGTATGAGTCGATCCTCGGCTGGAAAGTCGAGGCAGTGCACGGAAAACAGGTTTCCCTGGAATGGACTGAGACATCTGGGGGACTCTGGGAATGGTGGCACGACCCTGGAGTTCCTCTCGCCTTTCCTGTGGAGAGCGCCTCCTCTTGAGATGCGACGGGAACGCGGGAATTCTTTCCCGACCACGCAGGGAAAGGATCCCTCCTCTCGAGCTAGAAGCCGGAAACGGGGCTACTCTGGATGTGGGCAGAACTCTCGTGCTTCCACTCGAGTGGAGACGGGTATGTCGGGGAACTTCTTGATTTGCAGCAAGGGTGTGGATGACTCTTTGGAAGTTCTAAAGGTTAGGTGTGATTAGCCTCGAGACGCCTCAGCGGAAATGGGCCTCATTTCGCCTAGACGGGGGAACCTCCTGGATTTTCTCGAGTTGCAGCAGGTGCTCTCGACTTATGTCGGGGACCTCAGGGACCTGCTCTGGTGGCCTCAGGAAAGGCCAGTCCCAAGCAAGTTGCTCGGGGGCCTCTAGAGA
>NW_017192178.1:0-10414 GCF_001704415.2 Capra hircus
CTCGAGGGAAAGCCACAGATCCCTTGATCCACGCGAAGGGAAGCGCTGACACTGCTGCTACGCTCGGGAGGAAAGCACACGTGCATGCCCCCACTCGAGACGAGGACTGACTCCCCTGGGAGACTCCAGAAGTACCCCAAGATCCATGTCAGCACTGAGAGGAATCCTCTGGTTCTGCACCGACTCCAAACAAGGTCTTAGGCCCAGGCATCGACGGGAGAGGAAACCTGAGAGGCCACCGTGCAACTCGCATGGGGACTGGCATTTCCTCAGGCCAACAGAGCGGTTCCCTGAGGTCCCCGTCATAGGTCGAGAGCACCTGCCGCAACTTGAGAAAATCCAGGTGGTTGTCCCTTCCAGGAGAGATGGCCCATTTCCGCTGGGGCGTCTCGAGGCTAATCACACCTAAGCTCTGGAATTTCCAAAGGATCCTTCACACCCTTGCTGCAACTCAAGAAGTTCCACGACATACCCGTCTCCACTCGAGAGGAGGCACGAGAGTCCCGCCCACATCCAGAGGAGCCCCGTTTCCGACTCATAGCTCGAGAGGAGGGATCCTTCCCAGCGTGATAGCGAAAGAATTCTCGGAGTCACTCTCCACAGGAAAGGCGAGAGGAACTCCCTGTCATGCCACCATTCCCAGAGTCCCCCAGATGTCTCAGTCAATTCAGGAAATCCTGTTTTCCCTGCACTGCCTCGACTTTCAAGCTGGGGATCAACTCACACCATGGTGGTACGTGGACAGCCCTGTGGGAAAGCCTCGTGAGAAAGCCTCGAGGGAAAGCCACAGATCCCTTGATTCACGCGAAGGGAAGCGTGACACTGCTGCTACAGCTCGGGAGGAAAGCGCACGTGCATGCCCCCACTCGAGACGAGGACTGACTTCCCTCGGGAGACTCCAGTAGTACCCCAAGATCCATGTCAGCACTGGAGAGGAATCCTCAGGTTCCGGCACCGACTCCGTACAAGGTCTCAGACCCCGGCATCAACGGGAGAGGGAATCCCAAGAGGCCATCGAACAACTCGCATGGAGCCTGGCCTTTCCTCAGACACAGGAGAGGGTTCCTGAGGTCCCCGTCGTAATTCTAGAGCACCTGCCACACTCGAGAAAATCCAGGAAGTTCTCCCCTCCAGGCGAGATGAGGCCCATTTCCGCTGAGGCGTCTCGAGGCTAATAACACCTAACCTCTGGAACTTCCAAAGAGTCTTTCACAGTCATGCTGCAACTCAAGAAGTTCCCCGACATACCCGTCTCCACTCAAGAGGAAGCACGAGTGTCCCGGCCACATCCAGAGGAGCTCCGTTTCGGCTCGTAGCTCGAGGATGAGCGATCCTTTCCCTGATTGGTCGGGAAAGAATTCCGGCATTCCCATCGCATCTCAAGAGGAGGCGCTCTCCAAAGGAAAGGGGAGAGGAACTGCAGGGTCGTGCCACCATTCCGAGACTCACCCAGATGTCTCAGTCCATTCCACAGGAACCTGTTTTCCCTGCACTGCCTTGGCCTTCATGCCGAGGATCGACTCACACCACCGTCACACGTGGGACAGACCTGTTGGAAAGCCTAGTGGAAAGACTCGAGGGAAAGCCACAGATCCCTTGGTCCAGGCATGGGAAGCGTGACACTGCTGCTACAGCATGGAGGAAAGGGCACGCTCATGCCCCCACTCGAGACGAGGCCTGACTCCCTTGTGGAGACTCGAGAAGTACCACAAAATCCATGTCAGCACTGGAGAGGAATCCTCAGCTTCCGGCCCCGACTCCACACAAGGTCTTAGGCCCCGGCATCGACGGAGAGGAATCACGAGAGGCCCCCTAGCAACACGCATGATGACTGGCGTTTCCTGCGGCCGCCAGAGCGGG
This sequence comes from Capra hircus, assembly GCF_001704415.2. Taxonomy (NCBI): domain Eukaryota; kingdom Metazoa; phylum Chordata; class Mammalia; order Artiodactyla; family Bovidae; genus Capra; species Capra hircus. Next base: position 1,861 of record NW_017192178.1, read on the forward strand.
TCCCTGAAGTCCCCGTCGTAACTCGAGAGCACCTGCTGAAACTCGGGAATATCCAGGAGCCTCTCCATTCCAGGCGACATGAGGCCCATTTCCGCTGAGGCATCTCGAGACTAACCACACCTAACCTCTGGAACTTCCAAAGGGTCCTTCACACCCTTGCTGCAACTCAAGAAGTTCCCCGACATACCCGTTCCTCTTCACATTCAGCCATAATGGTGGTGTCATCTGCCATATCTAAGTTTATTGATATTTCTAGCAATCTTGATTCCAGCTCATGTATCTTCCATCCCAGCATTTTTCATGATGTACTCTGCATAGAAGTTAAATAAACAGGGTGACAATACAGCCTTTGCATACTCCTTTTCCTTTTGGAACCGTCTGTTGAATTGACATCCAGATTCTCCAGCTCCTGGCTCGAGTAGGACAGGGGGGACAAAGTTAGACGGGACCACATGGATTTCAGGAGCAGGATACCCTCATCGGTGAACTTTTAGCCCGTTGAAGGTCTCTGCCCCGCGATTGGTGGAGTCGGTGTGAGTGGAGTGAAGGCTGCTCACTCGCTTTGTGGGCTTGGATTTGTAGGTTCTCGAGTCTCCACAAGGAGTCAGGCCTCGTCTCGAGTGGGGGCATGAGCGTGCCCTTTCCTCCCATGCTGTAGCAGCAGTGTCACGCTTCCCCATGCCTGGACCAAGGGATCTGTGGCTTTCCCTCGAGTCTTTCCACTAGGCTTTCCAACAGGTCTGTCCCACGTGTGACGGTGGTGTGAGTCGATCCTCGGCATGAAGGCCAAGGCAGTGCAGGGAAAACAGGTTCCTGTGGAATGGACTGAGACATCTGGGTGAGTCTCGGAATGGTGGCACGACCCTGCAGTTCCTCTCCCCTTTCCTTTGGAGAGCGCCTCCTCTTGAGATGCGATGGGAATGCCGGGAATTCTTTCCCGACCAATCAGGGAAAGGATCTCATCATCTCGAGCTACGAGCCGGAAACGGAGCTCCTCTGGATGTGGCCGGGACACTCGTGCTTCCTCTTGAGTGGAGACGGGTATGTCGGGGAACTTCTTGAGTTGCAGCATGACTGTGAAGGAACCTTTGGAAGTTCCAGAGGTTAGGTGTGATTAGCCTCGAGACGCCTCAGTCGAAATGGGCCTCATCTCGCCTGGAGGGGAGAACCTCCTGGATTTCTCGAGTGTGGCAGGTGCTCTAGAATTACGACGGGTCCTCAGGAACCCTCTCCGGTGTCCTGAGGAAAGGCCAGGCTCCATGCGAGTTGTTCGATGGCCTCTCAGGATTCCTCTCCCGTTGATGCCGGGGTCTGAGACCATGTACGGAGTCGGTGCCGGAACCTGAGGATTCCTCTCCAGTGCTGACATGAATCTTGGGTACTACTGGAGTCTCCCGAGGGAAGTCAGTCCTCGTCTCGAGTGGGGGCATGCACGTGCGCTTTCCTCCCGAGCTGTAGCAGCAGTGTCACGCTTCCCTTCGCGTGAATCAAGGGATCTGTGGCTTTCCCTCGAGGCTTTCCACGAGGCTTTCCCACAGGGCTGTCCCACGTACCACCGTGGTGTGAGTTGATACCCGGCTTGAAAGTCGAGGCAGTGCAGGGAAAACAGGATTTCCTGGAATTGACTGAGACATCTGGGGGACTCTGGAATGGTGGCATGACAGGGAGTTCCTCTCGCCTTTCCTGTGGAGAGTGACTCCCGAGAATTCTTTCGCTATCACGCTGGGAAAGGATACCTCCTCTCGAGCTATGAGACGGAAACGGGGCTCCTCTGGATGTGGGCGGGACTCTCGTGCCTCCTCTCGAGTGGAGACGGGTATGTAGGGGAACTTCTTGAGTTGCAGCAAGGGTGTGAAGGACCCTTTGGAAATTCCAGAGCTTAGGTGTGATTAGCCTCGAAACGCCCAGCGGAAATGGGCCCATCTCTCCTGGAAGGGACAACCACCTGGATTTTTCTCAAGTTGCGGCAGGTGCTCTCGACCTATGACGGGGACCTCAGGAACCGCCTCTGTTGGCCTGAGAAATGCCAGTCCCCATGCGAGTTGCACGGTGGCCTCTCAGGATTCCTCTCCGTCGATGCGGGGCCTAAGACCTTGTTTTGGAGTCGGTGACAGAACCAGAGATTCCTCTCCAGTGCTGACATGGATCTTGGGTACTTCTGGAGTCTCCCCAGGGGAGTCAGTCCTCGCTCTGAGTGGGGGCATGCTCGTGTGCTTTCCTCCCGAGCTGTAGGCAGCAGTGTCACGCTTCCCTTCGCCTGGATCAAGGGATCTGTGGCTTTCCCTCGAGGCTTTCCCACGAGACTTTCCCACGAGGCTTTACCACAGGGCTGTCCCACGTGCCACCGTGGTGAAAGTTGACCCTGGGCTTGAAAGTCGAGGCAGTGCAGGGAAAACAGGTTTCCCTGGAATGGACTGAGACATCTGGGGGTCTCTGGGAATGGTGTCACGACCCTGGACTTCCTCTCGCCTTTCCTGTGGAGAGCACCCCCTCTTGAGATGCAACGGGAACGCCGGAAATTCTTTCCCCACCACGCAGAGAAAGGATCCTCCTCTCGAGCTAGGAGGTGGAAACGGGGCTCCTCTGGATGTGGGCGGGACTCTCGTACTTTCTCTCGGAGTGTCGACGGGATATGTCGGGGAACTTCTTGAGTTGCAGCAAGGGTGTGAAGGACGCCTTTGCAAGTTCCAGAGGTTAGGTGTGATTACGTCGAGATGCCTCAATGGAAATGGGCCTCATCTCGCCTGGAGGGGAGAACCTCCTGAATTTTCTCGAGTTGCGGCAGGTGCTCTCGACTTACGACAGGGACCTCAGGGACCCGTTTCTGGTGGCCTCAGGAAAGGCCAGTCCACATGCAAGTTGCTCGGGGGCTTCTCGGGATTCCTCTCCCGTCGATGCCGGGGCCTAAGACTTTGTGTGGACTCGGTGCCGGAACCTGAGGATTCCTGACAGTGCTGACATGGATCTTGGGGTACTTCTGAAGTCTCCCAGGGGAGTCAGTCCTCGTCTCGAGTGCGGCATGCACGTGCGCTTTCCTCCCGAGCTCTAGCAGCAGTGTCACGCTTCTTGCGATTGGATCATGGTATCAGTGGATTTCCCTGAAGGCCTTCCCTCGAGGCTTTTCCACGAGGCTTTCCCACAGGGCTGTCCCACGTGCCACAGTGGTGTGAGTCGATCCTCGGCTTGAAAGTCGAGTCAGTGCGGTGAAACAGGTTTCCCTGGAATTGACTGAGACATCTGGGGACTCGGAGAATGGTGGCATGGCCCTGGAGTTCCTCTCGCCTTTCCTGTGGAGAGTGCCTCCTCTTGAGATGCGACGGGAACGCCGGGAATTCTTTCCCGACCTTAGAGGGAAAGGATCCCTCCTCTCGAGCTATGAGGCGGAAACGGGGCTCCTCTGGATGTGGGCGGAACTATCGTGCTTCCTCTTGAGTGGAGACGGGTATGTCGGGGAACTTCTTGATTTGCAGCAAGGATGTGAAGGACCCTTTGGAAGTTCCAGAGTTTAAGTGTGCTTAGCCTTGAGATGTGTCAGCGGAAATAGGCTTCATTTTGCCTGGAGCGGAGAACATCCTTGATTTTCTCCAGTTGCGGCAGGTGCTCTCGACTAACGACGGGGACCGCATGGACCCGCTCTCGTGGCCTCAGGAAAGGCCAGTCAAGATCCAAGACAGCACTGGAGAGGGAGAGACATCACGAGAGGCTCCCGAGCAACTCGCATGGGGACTGGCCTTTCCTGAGGCCACCAGAGCGGGTTCCTTAGGTCACCTTCGTAAGTCGAGAGCAGCTGCCGCAACTCGAGAAAATCCAGGAGGTTCTCCCCTCCAGGCGAGATGAAGCACATTTTCGCTGAGGCGTCTCGAGGCTAATCACACCTAACCTCTGGAACTTCCAAAGGGTCCTTCACACCCTTGCTGCAACTCAAGAAGTTCCCCGACATACCCGTCTCCACTCGAGTGGAAGAACGAGAGTCCCGGCCACATCAAGAGGAGCCCCGTTTCCACGTCCTAGCTCGAGAGGTGTGGACATTTCCCAGCGTGGTCGGGAAAGAATTCCCGGCGTTGCCGTCGCATCTCAAGAGGAGGCGCTCTCCTCAGGAAAGGCGAGAGGAACTCCAGGGTCGTGCCACCATTCCCAGAGCCCCCAGATGTCTCAGTCCATTCCAGGGAAAACTGTTTTCCCTGCACTGCCTCGACTTTCAAGCGAGGATCGACTCACACCACGGTGGCACGTGGGACAGCCCTGTGGGAAAGCCTCGTGGGAAAGCCTGGTGGGAAAGCCTCGTGGAAAGCCTCGTGGGAAAGCCTCAATGGAAAGCCACAGATTCTTGATCCACGCGAAGGGAAGCGTGACACTGCTGCTACAGCTCGGAAGGAAAGCACACGTGCATGCCCCCACTCGTGACGAGACTGACTCCACTTGGGAGACTTTAGAAGTATGCCAAGATCCATGTCAGCACTGGAGAGGAATCCTCAGGTTCCGGCACCGATTCCACACAAGTTCTTAGGTCCCGGAATCGACGGGAGAGGTATCCTGAGAGGCGCCCAAGCAACTCGCATGGGGACTGGCCTTTCCTGAGGCCACCAAAACGGGTCCCTGAGGTTCTCGTTGTAAGTCGAGAGCACCTGCCACACCTCGAGAAAATCCAGGAGGTTCTCCCCTCAAGGTGAGAGTAGGTCCATTTCCGCTAAGCTGTCTCGAGGCTAATCACATCTAACCTCTGGAAGTTAGAAAGGGTCCTTCACACCCTTGCTACAACTCAAGAAGTTCCCCGACATACCCGTCTCCACTGGAGAGGAAGCACGCAAGTCCCGCCCACATCCAGAGGAGCCCCGTTTCCGCCTCCTAGGTCGGAGAGAAGGGGACCTTTCGCTGCGTGGTCGGGAAAGAATTCCCGGCGTTCCCGTCGCATCTCAAGAGGAGGCGCTCTCCACAGGAAAGGCGAGAGGAACTCCAGTGTCGTGCCACCATTCCCAGAGACACCCAGATGCCTCAGTCCATTCCAGGGAAACCTTTTTTCGCTGCACTGCCTCTACTTTCAAGCCGAGGATCGACTCATACCACGGTGGCACGTGGGAGCGCCCTGTGAGAAACCCTCGTGGGAAAGCCTCCTGGGAAAGCTTCGAACGAAAGCCACAGATCCCTTGATCCAAGCGAATGGAAGCGTGACACTGCTGCTACAGCTCGAGTGGAAAGTACACGTGCATGCCCCACTCGAGACGAGGACTGACTCCCTGGGGAGACTCCAGAAGTCCCCCAAGATCCATGTCAGCACTGAAGAGGAATCCTCAGGTTCAGGCACCGACTCCACACAAGGTCTTAGGCTCCGGCTTCGACGGGAGAGGAATCCCGAGAGGCCCCGGGAAACTCGCAAGGGGACTGGCCTTTCCTGAGGCCACCAGTCCGGGTCCCTGAGGTCCCCGTTGTAAGTCGAGAGCACCTGCCGCAACGCGAGAAAATCCAGGAGGTTCTGCCCTCCATGCGAGATGAGGCCCATTTCCGCTGAGGCGTCTCGAGGCTAATCACACCTAACCTCTGGAACTTCCAAAGGGTCCTTCACACCCTTGCTGCAACTGAAGAATTTCCCGGACATACCCGTCTCCGCTCGAGAGGAAGCACGAGGGACCCGCCCATAACCAGAGGAGCCCCGATTCCGCCTCCTAGCTGGAGAGATGGGATCCTTTCCCCGCGTGGTCGAGAAAGAATTCCCGACATTCCCGTCGCATCTCAAGACGAGGCCCTCTCCACAGGAAAAGCGAGAGGAACTCCAGGGTCCTGCCACCATTCCCAGAGTCCCCAGATGTCTCAGTCCATTCCAGGGAAACCTGTTTTCCCTGCACTGCCTCAACTATCAAGCCGAGGATCGACTCACACCACGGTGGCACGTGGGACAACCCTGTGGGAAAGCCTCGTGGGAAAGCCTCATGGGAAAGCCTCGAGGAAAAGCCACAGATCCCTTGATCCACGCGAAGGGAAGCGTGACATTGCTGCTACAGCTCGGGAGGAAAGCGCACGTGCATGCCCCCGCTCGAGAGCAGGACTGACTCCCCTGGGGAGACTCCAGAAGTCCCCAAGATCCATGTCAGAACTGGAGTGGAATCCTCAGGTTCCGGCACCGACTCCACACAAAGTCTTAGGCCCCGGCATCGACGGGAGAGGAATTCAGAGAGGCCCCCGAGCAACTCGCATGTGGACTGGCCTATCCTGAGCCACCAGAGCGTGTCCCTGAGGTCCCCATCGTAAGTCGAGCGCACCTGCCGCAACTCGAGAAAATCCAGGAGGTTCCCCCCTCCAGGCGAGATGAGGCCTCATTTCCGCTGAGGCGTCTCGAGGCTAATCACACCTAACCTCTGGAACTTCCAAAGAGTCCTTCACAACCTTACTGCAACTCAAGAAGTTCCCCGACATACCCGTCTCCACTCGAGAGGAAGCACGAGAGTCCCGCCCACATCCAGAGGAGCCCAGATTCCGCCTCCTAGCTCGAGAGGAGAGATCCTTTCCCTGCGTGTTCGGGAAAGAATTCCCGGCATTCCCGTCGCATCTCAAGAGGAGGCACTCTTCACAAGAAAAGCGAGAGGAACTTCAGAGTCGTTCCACCATTCCAGAGTCCCCCAGATGTCTCAGTCCATTCCAGGGAAACCTGTTTTCCCTGCACTGCCTCGACTTTCAAGCCGAGGATCGACTCACACCACGGTGGCACGTGGGAAAGCCCTATGGGAAAGCCTCGTGGGAAAGCCTCGTGGGAAAGCCTCGTGGGAAAGCCACAGATCCCTGATCCACGCGAATGTAAGAGTGGCACTGCTTCTACAGCTCGGGAGGAAAGCGCACGTGCATGCCCCGACTCCAGACGAGGACTGACTCCCCTGGGGAGACTCCAGAAGTACCCCAGGATCCATATCAGCACTGGAGAGGAATCCTCAGGTTCCGGCACCGACCTCACACAAGGACTTGGGGCTCGGCATCGAGAGGAGAGGAATCCCGAGAGGCCCCCGAGCAACTCGCATGGGGACTGGCCTTTCCTGAGGCCACCAGAGCGGGTCCCTGAGGTCCCCGTCGTAAGTTGAGAGCACCTGACGCAACACGAGAAAATCCAGGTGGTTCTCCCCTCCAGGCTAGATGAGGCCCATTTCCGCTGAGGCGTCTCGAGGCTAATCACACCTAACCTCTGGAACTTCCAAAGGGTCCTTCACACCCTTGCTGCAACTCAAGAAGTTCCCCGACATACCCATCTCCACTCTAGAGGAATCGCGAGAGTCCCGCCCACTCCAGAGGAGCCCCATTTCCGCCTCCTAGCTCGAGAGGAGGGATCCTTTCCCTGCGTGGCGGGGAAAGAATTCACGGCATTCCCGTCGCATCTCAAGAGGAGGCGCTCTCCACAGGAAAGACGAGAGGAACTCCAGGGTCGCGCACCATTCCCAGAGTCCCCAGATGTCTCAGTCCATTCCAGGGAAACCTGTTTTCCCTGCACTGCCTCGACTTTCAAAGCCGAGGATCGACTCACTCCACGGTGGCACGTGGGACAGCCCTGTGGGAAGCTCGTGGGAAAGCCTCGTGGAAAAAGCCTCGAGGGAAAGCCCTGATCCCTTGATCCACGAGAAGGGAAGCGTGACACTGCTGCTACAGATCGGGAGGAAAGCGCCCGTGCATGCCCCCACTCGAGACGAGGACTGACTCCCCTGGGAGACTCCAGAAGTACCCAAGATCCATGCCAGACCGGAGAGGAATACTCAGGTTCCAACACCGACTCCACACAAGTCTTAGGCCCCTGCATCGCCGTGAGAGGAATCCCGAGAGTCCCCTGAGCAACTCGCATGGGGACTGGCCTTTCCTGAGTCCACCAGAGCGGGTCCCTGAGGTTCCCGTCGTCAGTCGAGAGCACCTGCCGCAACTCGAGAAAATCCAGGAGGTTCTCCCGTCCAGGTGTGATTAGGCCCATTTCCGCTGAGGCGTCTCGAGGCTAATCACACCTAACATCTGGAACTTCCAAAGGGACCCACACACCCATGCTGCAACTCAAGAAGTTCCCCGACATACCCGTCTCCACTCGAGAGGAAGCACGAGAGTCACGCCCACATCCAGAGGAGCCCAGTTTATGCCTCTAGCACAAGGAGGGATCCTTTCTCTGCGTGGTCGGGAAAGAATTCCCGGCGTTCCCGTCGCATCTCAAGAGGAGGCGCTCTCCACAGGAAAGGCGAGAGGAACTCCAGGGTCGTACACCAACTCAGAATCCCCAGATGTCTCAGTCCATTCCAGGGAAACCTGTTTCCCTGCACTGCCTCGACTTTCAAGCCGAGGAACGACTCACACAACGGTGGCACGTGGGACAGCCCTGAGGGAAAGACTCGTGGAAAGCCTCGAGGGAATGCCTCGAGGGAATGCACAGATCCCTTGATCGACGCGAAGGGAAGCGTGACACCGCTGCTACAGCTCGGGAGGAAAGCGCACGTGCATGCCCCACTCGAGACGAGGACTGACTCCCCTGAGGAGACTCCAGGAGTACCCCAAGATCCATGTCAGCACTGAGAGGAATCCTCAGGTTCCGCACGACGCCACA
>NW_017192179.1:0-10414 GCF_001704415.2 Capra hircus
TTTGGAAGTTCCAGAGATTAGATGTAATTAGCCTCGAGACACCTCATTGGAAATGGGCCTCATCTCGCCTGGAGGGGGAGAACCTCCTGGATTTTCTCGAGTTGCGGCAGGTGCTCCCGACTTACGACGGGGACCTCAGGGACCCGCTCTGGTGGCTTCATCAAAGGCCAGTCCCCATGCCCAGATGCTGGGGTCTTCTCTTGATAACTCTCCTGTTGATGCCCGGGCCGAACAACTTGTGTGGATTCGGGGCCGGAACCTGAGGTTTCCTCTGCAGTGCTGACATGGATATTGGGGTTCTTCTGGAGTCTCCCTGGAGAGTCAATCCTCCTCTCAAGTGAGGGCACGCACGTGTGCTTTCCTCCCGAGCTGTAGCAGCAGGGTCACGCTTCCCCGTCGTGTGGATCAAGGGATCTGTGGCTTTCCCTGGAGGCTTTTCCACGAGGCTTTCTCACAGGGCTTTCCTCGTGCCACCGTGGTGTGAGTTGATCCTCAGCGTGAAAGTCGAGGCAGTGCAGGGAAAACAGGTTCCTCTGGATTGGACTGATGCTGGGAGCCAGTATGAGGACTCCCGCCCGTGATAACGTCATGAGGAAGAAAGCTGACATAGGCATTGTGTGTTCAGACTTCAGGGACCCCTCTGGAAATTTCCTACGCACATACCCCAACAAAAATCTGCCGCTTTTTTTGCTCTGCTTTTCCACTCTTCTGACATTTCTGGAAAAAGTCAATTCAGGGCTTTAGTCTTCTGCATTTGAAAGAGTGTTTCAATCCAAAAACCCCTCTGAATGCTTTCTAGCCTGCCTGCAGGACTCGTACAGCTGGGCATGTGATTGTTGAGGCCTCCTTTCCCCAGGAGGCACAGGGAAGCTTAAACATCCTAGGAATGTAGGGCATGCCGAGGAGTCAAAATCTTTATAATAGGACTGATTAAAAGTTTCATTTTTTGGGTCAATGCTTGCTGCTAAATTTTCATATCCTTTATTTTTAGATAGAGTTGGTATATTAAAAAAAACAAGTAGTAGACCTGGTATTAGCAACATTAGATCTTTGAATTAAGTACCTTCTTTGTTATAACCCACTGCACCTTTGTTCTATAGAGATGTAACTTTAATGCTTTAAGGAAATGCAGATTAAAGAAAAACACTTCAGAGGAAACAAAATTAACATTCATTAAGGAGAGAGCCAAAAAGTGTTTAACAAGCCTCTTGGCCAGAAGATAATGTAAATCACCTGAGACCTTTGTATACAAAATGATGTACAGAAAGAGTCTGGGGTGCTAACGCTACATAATTTTGTGTTACCATTGAACTCCATGTTTTATCAAAAGTATAAAAGGCTTATGAACAATAAAGGATGGGGCCAGTTTCTCGGACCAGTTTCTCGAACTAGTCTCTCGGCCTGGTTTCTTGGGACTCAGGCTCCCCCCGTGTCTTTTTCTCTCTTTCTTCTCTCTCCCTTTCCTTCTCTCTGCATTTTACTTTAACTTCAGGCTGAATCTCCACCAGGGGCGCGGAGGCTCGCCAGGTCTACTTACTTGCCTGGCTGTTAAGACCTGCACGAAAGGGAGCTTAAGGCGAGGCACCCTTAGATATTCAAGCAGGGGCTAGTGGCCCAACGTAGATGGTGAAAATTCCTTGTCTGGAATTTATTGGACTTCACGTTAACCAAGCTATTCAGCCCTTTTCCTCAGTTAATCTTCTTACTACACTATAATTTCTTATCTAATCTACATTAATAAATAAAAAGACTTTCACGACAACGCCGTCCATCCGTCGAATTCCCTGGATCCAGCGGGGCTGGACCCGCAGACTGAGATATCAGGGGGACTGCTTGGAATGGGGCACGACCCTGGAGTTCTCCGCCTTTCCTGTGGAGAGCGCCTCCTCATGAGATGCGACGGGAACACCGGAATTCTTTCACGAACATGCAGGGAAAGGATACCTGACCTCGAGGTATGAGGCGGAAACGGGGCTCCTCTGGATGTGGGCGGGATTCTCGTGCTTCCTCTCGAGTGGAGTCAGGTATGTCGGGGAACTTCTTCAGTTGCAGCAAGGGTGTGAAGGACCCTTTGGAAGTTCCAGATGTTAGGTATGGTTAGCTTCGAGACGCCTCAGAGGAAAAGGGCCTCATCTCGCCTGGAGGGGAGAACCTCCTGGATTTTCTCGAGTTGCGGCAGGTGCTCTTGACTTACTACGGGGACCTCAGGGACCCGCTCTGGTGGCCTCAGGAAAGGCCAGTCCCCATGCGAGTTGCTCTGGGCCTCTGGGATTCCTTTCCCGTCGATGCCGGGGCCTAAGACCCTGTGTGGAGTCGGTGCCGAAACCTGAGGTTTCCTCTCCAGTGCTGACATGGATCTTGGGGTACTTCTAGAGTCTCCCAGGGGAGTTAGTCGTCGTCTTGTGTGGGGCATGAACGTGCGCTTTCCTCCCGAGATGTAGCAGCAGTGCAACGCTTCCCTTCGCGTGGATCAAGGGATCTGTGGCTTTCACTCGAGGCTTTCCCACGAGGCTTTCCCACAGGGCTGTCCCACGTGCCATCGTGGTGTGAGTCGATCCTCGGCTAGAAATTCGAGGCAGTGCAGGGAAATCAGGTTTCCCTGAAATGGACTGAGACATCTGGGGACTCTGGGAATGGTGGCACGACCCTGGAGTTCCTCTCGCCTTTCCTGTGGAGAGCGCCTCCTCTTGGATGCGACAGGAACGCCGGGAATTCTTTCCCGACCACGCAGGGAAAGGATCCCTCCTCTCGAGCTAGGAGGCGGAAACGGGGCTCCTCTGGATGTGGGCGGGTCTCTGTGCTTCTTCTCGAGTGGAGACGAGTATGTCGGGGAACTTCTTGAGTTGCAGCAAGAAGGGTCCTTTGGAAGTTCCAAAGGTTAGTGTGATTAGCCTCGAGACGCCTAAGCGGAAATAGGCCTCATCTCGCCTAGAGGGGAGAACCTCCTGGATTTTCTCGAGTTTTGGCAGGTGCTTTCGACTTACGACGGGGTCCTCAGGGACCCGCTCTGGTGGCCTCAGGAAAGGCCAGTCCCCATGCGAGTTGCTCGGACTCCTCTCGGGATTCTTCTCCCGTCGATGCCGGGGCATAAAACTTGTGTGGAGATGGTGCCGGAACCTGAGGATTCCTCTCCAGTGCTGACATGGATCTTGGGGTATTTCTGGAGTCTACCCAGGGGAGTCAGTCCTCGTCTCGAGTGGGGGCATGCACGTGCGCTTCCCTCCCGAGCTGTAGCAGCAGTGTCACGCTTCCCTTCGCCTGGATCAAGGGATCTGTGCCTTTCCCTTGTGGCTCTCCCACGAGGCTTTCCCAGGAGGCTTTCCCACAGGGCTGTCCCACGTGCCACCGTGGTGTGAGTCGATCCTCGGCTTGAAAGTCGCGGCAATCGAGGGAAAACAGATTTCCCTGGAATGGACTTAGACATCTGCAGGACTCTGGGAATGGTGGCAAGACCCAGGAGTTCCTCTCGCTTTCCTGTTGAGAGCGCCTCCTCTGGAGATGCGACGGGAAGGCCGGGAATTCTTTCCCGACCACGCAGGGAAAGGATCCCACCTCTCGAGCTATGCGGCGGAAACTGGGCTCCTCTGGATGTGGGCGGGACTCTCGTTCTTCCTCTCGACTGGAGATGGGTATGTCGAGGAACTTGTTGAGTTGCAGCAAGGGTGTGAAAGACCCTTTGGAAGTTCCAGAGGTTAGGTGAGATTAGCCTCGAGACGCCTCAGCGGAAATGGGCCTCATCTCGCTTGGAGGGGAGAACCTCCTGGATTTTCTCGAGTTGCAGCAGGTGCTCTCGACTTACGACGGGCCCCTTAGGGACACGCTCTGGTGGCCTCAGGAAAGGACAGTCCCCATGCGAGTTGCTCTGGGCCTCTTGGGATTCCTCTCCCGTCGATGCCGGGGGCCTAAGACCTTGTGTGGAGTCGGTGCCAGAAACCTGAGGATTCCTCTCCAGTGCTGATATGGATCTTGGGGTACTTCTGGAGTGTCCCCACAGGGAGTCAGTCCTCGTCTCGAGTGGGGCATGCACGTGCGCTTTCCTCCCGAGCTCTAGCAGCAGTGTCACGCTTCCCGTCGCGTGGATCAAGTGATCTTTGCCTTTCTCTTGAGGCCTCTCCCACGAGGCTTTCCCAGGAGACTTTCCCCCAGGGATGTCCCACGTGCCACCGTGGTGTGAGTCGATCCTCGGCTGAAAAGTCGCGGTAATCGAGGGAAAACAGTTTTCCCTGGAATGGACTGAGACATCTGCGGGACTCTGGGAATGGTGGCAAGACCCGGGAGTTCCTCTCGCCTTTCCTGTGGAGAGCGCCTTTTTTGAGATGCGACGGGAACGCCGGGAATTCTTTCCCGACCACGCAGGGAAAGGATCCCTCCTCTCGAGCTAGGAGGCGGAAACAGGGCTCCTCTGGATGTGGGCGGGAGTCTCGTGCTTCCTCTCGACTGGAGACGGGAATGTCGGGGAACTTCTTGAATTGCAGCAAGGGTGTGAAGGACCCTTTGGAAGTTCCAGAGGTTAGGTGTGATTAGCCTCGAGACGCCTCAGCAGAAATGGACCTCATCTCGCCTCGAGGGGACAACCTCCTGGATTGTTTCTAGTTGCGGCAGGTGCTCTCGTCTTACGACGGGGACCTCAGGGACCCGCTCTGGTGGCCTCAGGAAAGGCCAGTCCCCATGCGAGTTGCTCGGGGTCTCTCGGATTTCTCTGCCGTCCATGCCGGGGCTTAAGACCTTGTGTGGAGTCGGAGCCGGAACGTAAGGATTCCTCTCTAGTGCTGGCATGGATCTTGGGTACCTCTGCAGTCTCCCCAGGGGAGTCAGTCCTCGTCTCAAGTAGGGGCATGCACCTGCGCTTTTCCTCCCGAACTGCAGCAGCAGTGTCACGGCTTCCCCTCCCGTGGATCAAGGGATCAGTGGTTTCCCTCGGGGCTTTCCCATGAGGCTTTCACACGAGGCTTTCCCACAGGGCTGTCCCACGTGCCACCGTGGAGTCAGCCGATCCTCGGCTTGAAAGTCGAGGCAGTGCATGGAAAACATTTTTCCCTGCAATGGACTGAGGCATCTGGGGGACTCTTGGAATGGTGGCATGACTCTGGAGTTCCTCTCGCCTTTCCTGTGGACAGCCCCTTCTCTTGAGATGGCACGGGAACGCCGGAATTCTTTCCCGACCACGAAGGGAAAGGATCCGTCCAGTCGAGCTATGAGGCCGAAACGGGCTCCTCTGGATGTGGCGGGACTCTCGTGTTTCCTCTCGAGTGGAGACGGGTATGTCGGGAACTTCTTGAGTTGCAGCATGGGTGTGAAGGAGCCTTTGGAAGTTCCAGAGGTTAGGTTTGATTAGCCTCGAGACGCCTCAGATGAAATGGGCCTCATCTCGCCTGTAGGGGAGAACCTCCTGGATTTTCTCGAGTTGCGGCAGGTGCTATCGACTTACGACAGGGACCTCAGGGACCCGCTCTGGTGACCTCAGGAAAGGCCAGTCCCCATGCGCGTTGCTCGGTGGTCTCTCGGGATTCCTCTCCCGTTGATTCTGGGGCCTAAGACCTTGTGTGGAGTCGGTGCCGGAACCTTCGGATTCCTCTGCAGTGCTGACATGGATCTTGGGGTACTTCTGGAGTCTCCCCAGAGGAGTCAGTCCTCGTCTCGTGTGGGGGAATGCACGTGCGATTTCCTCCCAAGCTGTAGCAGCAGTGTCATGCTTCCCTTCGCGAGGATCAAGGGATCTGTGGCTTTCCCTGGAGGCTTTCCCACGAGGCTTTCCTACGATCCCACGAGGCTTTCCCACGAGGCTTTCCCACAGGGCTGTCCCACGTGCCAGCGTGGTGTGAGTCGATCTTCGGCTTGAAAGTGGAGGCAGGGGAAAACACGTTTCCCTGGAATGGACTGAGACATCTCGGGGACTCTGGAATGGTGGCACGACCCTGGAGTTCCTCTCGCCTTTCCTGTGGAGAGCGCCTCCTCTTGAGATGCGACGGGAACGTGGGGAATTCTCTCCCCACCACGCAGGGAAAGGATCCCTCCTCTCGAGCTAGGAGGCGGAAACGGGGCTCCTCTGGATGTGGGCGGGACTCTCGTGCTTCCTCTCGAGTGGAGACGGGTATGTCGGGGGAACTTCTTGAGTTGCAGCAAGGGTGTGAAGGACCCTTTGGAAGTTCCAGATGTTAGATGTGATTAGCCTCGAGACGCCTCAGCGGAAATGGGCCTCATCTCGCCTGGAGGGGAGAACCTCCTGGATTTTCTCGAGTTGCGGCAGGTGCTCTCGACTTACGACGGGGACCTCAGGGACCCGCTCTGGTGGCATCAGGAAAGGCCAGTTCCCAAGCGAGTTGCTCGGGGGCCTCTCGGGATTCATCTCCCGTCGATGCCGGGGCCTAAGACCTTGTGTGGAGTCAGTGCCGGAACCTGAGGATTCCTCTCCAGTGCTGACATGGATATGGGGTACTTCTGGAGTCTCCCCAGGGGAGTCAGTCCTCGTCTCGAGTGGGGGCATGCACGTGGGCTTTCCTCCCGAGCTGTAGCAGCAGTGTCGCTCTTCCCTTCTCGTGGATCAAGGCATCTGTGGCTTTCCCTCGAGGCTTTCCCACGAGGCTTTCCCACGAGGCTTTCCCACAGGGCTGTCCCACGTGCCACCGTGGTGTGAGTCGATCCTCGGCTTGAAAGTCAAGGCAGTGCAGGGAAAACAGGTTTCCCTGGAATGGACTGAAACATCTGGGAACTCTGGGAATCGTGGCACGACCCTGGAGTTCCTCTCGCCTTTCCTGTGGAGAGCGCCTCCTCTTGAGGTGCGACGGGAACACTGGAATTCTTTCCTGACCACGCAGGGAAAGGATCCCTTCTCTCGAGCTAGGAGGCGGAAACGGGGCTCCTCTGGATATGGGCGGGACTCTCGTGCTTCCTCTCGAGTGGAGACGGGTATGTCGGGGAACTTCTTGAGTCGCAGCAAGGGTGTGAAGGACCCTTTGGAAGTTCCAGAGGTTAGGTGTGGTTAGTCTCGACATGCCTCAGCGGAAATGGGCCTCATGTATCCTGGAATGGAGAGGCTCCTGGATATTCCCTAGTTTCAGCAGGTGCTCTCGAGTTACGACGGGGACTTCAGGGACCCGCTCTGGCGGCCACAGGAAAGGCCAGTCATCATGCGTGTTCCTAGGGGGCCTCTCGTGATTCCTCTCCCGTCGATGCCGGGGCCTAAGACCTTGTGTGGAGTCGGGGCCGGAACCTGAGGATTCCTCTCCAGTACTGACATGGATTTTGGGGTACTTCTGGAGTCTCCACAAGGGAGTGAGGCCTCGTCTCGAGTGGGGGCATGAGCGTGCCCTTTCTTCCCATGCTGTAGCAGCAGTGTCACACTTCCCCTTGCGTGGACCAAGGGGTCTGTGGCTTTCCGTCGAGTCTTTCCCACGAGGCTTTCCCACAGCGCTGTCCCACGTGCCACGGTGGTGTGAGTCGATCCTCGGCGTGAAAGCCGAGGCAGTGAAGGGAAAACAAGTTCCTGTGGAATGGACTGAGACGTCTCGGGAGTCTCGGTGGCACGACCCTGCAGTTCCTCTCCCCTTTCCTTTGGAGAGCGCCTCCCGTTGAGATGCGATGGGAATGCCGGGAATTCTTTCCCGACCAAGCAGGGAAAGGATCCCTCATCTCGAGCTACGAGGCGGAAACGGAGCTCCTCTGGATGTGGCCGGGACCCTCGTGCTTCCTCTTGAATGGAGACGGGTATGTCGGGGAACTTCTTGAGTTGCAGCATGACTGTGAAAGACTCTTTGGAAGTTCCAGAGGTCACGTGTGATTAGCCTCGAGACACCTCAGTGGAAACGGGCCTCATCTCGCCTGGAGGGAGAACCTCCTGGATTTTACCGAGTTGCGGCAGGTGCTCTCGACTTACGACGGGGACCTCATGGACCCGCTCTGGTGACCTCAGTAAAGGCCAGTCCCCATGCGAGTTGCTAGAGGGCGTGTCACTATTCCTCTCCCGTCAATGCCAGGGCCTAAGACCTTGTGTGGAGTCGGGGCCAGAACCTGAAGATTCCTCTCCAGGGCTGACATGCATCTTGAGGTACTTCTGGAGTCTCCCCAGGGTAGTCAGTCCTCGACTCGAGTGGGGCATGCACGTGCGCTTTCCTCCCGTGCTGTAGCAGCAGTGTCAAGCTTCCCATCGCGTGGATCAAGGGATCTGTGGCTTTCCCTCGAGGCTTTCAGACGAGGCTTTCCCACAGGGCTCTCCCACGTACCACCGCGATCCTCGCCTCTGCCACCGCGATCCTCGCCGCGTGCAAGTCGAAGCAGTGCAGGGAAAACAGGATCCTCTGGAATGGACTGAGACATCTGGGGGATTCTTGGAATGGTGGCACGACCCATGAGTTCCTCTCGCCTTTCCTGTGCAGCGCGCCTCCTCTTGAGATGCGTCGGAAATGCCAGAAATTCTTCCCGAGGAAGCATAGAAGGATCCCTTATCTCGAGCTTGGAGGAGGAAACGGAGCTCCTCTGGAGGTGGCTGGACCCTCGTGCTTCCTCTGGAGTGGAGACGGGTATGTCGGGGAACTTCTTGAGTTGTAGCAAGGGTGTGTAGGACCCTTTGGAAGTTCCAGAGTTTAGGCGTGATTACTCTCGAGACGCCGCAGAGAAAATGGGCCTCATCTCGACTGAAGCAGAGAACCTCCTGGATTTTCTCGAGTTGCGGCAGGTGCTCTCAACATACGACCGTGACCTCAGGGACAGTGTAGCAGGTGTGTCACGCTTCCCGTCGCGGGGATCAAGGGATCTGTGGCGAGGCTTTCCCACGAGGCCTTCCCACAGGGCTGTCCCACGTGACACCATGGTGTGAGTCGATACTCGGCGTGAAAGTCGAGGCAGTGCAGGGAAAACAGGTTCCTCTGAAATGGACTGACACATTTGGGGGACTCTTGGAATGGTGGCTCGACCCTGGAGTTCTCTCGCCTTTCCTATTGAGAGCCCTTACTCTTGAGATGCCACGGGAACGCCGAAAAATCTTTCCTGACTAAGCAGGATAGGATCCCTCATCTCAAGCTGCCAGGTGGAAACGGGGTTCCTCTGGATGGGGGCCGGACCCTCATGCTTCCTCTCTAGTGGAGACGGGTATGTCGGGAACTTCTTGAGTTGCAGCAAGGACGCTTTTGAATTTCCAGAGTTTAGGTGTGATGAGCCTCCAGACGCCTCAGAGGAAATGGGCCTCATCTCGCCTGGAGGGAGAACCTCCTGGATTTTCTAGAGTTGGGCAGGGTCTCTCGAGTTAAGACGGGGACCTCAGGGACCCGCTCTGGTGGCCTCAGGAAAGGCCAGTGCCCATGGGAGTTGCAAGGGGCCTTTCGGGATTCCTCTCCCCTCGATGTTGGGCCTAAGACCTTGTGTGGAGTCGGGGCCGGAACCTGAGGATTCCTCCCCAGTGCTGACATCTTGGCGTATTTCTGGAGTCTCCCCTGGGGAGTCAGTGCTCCTCTCGTGTGGGTGCATGCCACGTGAGCTTTCCTCACGAACTGTAGCAGCAGTGTCACACTTCCCGTCGCGTGGATCAAGGGATCTGTGGCTTTCCCTCGAGGCTTTCCACGAGGATTTTCCTCAGGGCTGTCCCACGTGCCACCGTGGTGTGAGTCGATCCTCGGCTTGAAAGTCGAGGCAGTGCAGGGAAAACAGGTTTCCCTGGAATTGACAGAGATATCTGGGGGACTCTGGGAATGGTGGAACGACCCTGGAGTTTCTCTCGCCTTTCCTGTGGAGAGGGCCTCCTCTTGAGATGCGACTGGAACGCCGGGAATGCTTTCCAGACCACGCAGGGAAAGGATCCCTCCTCTCGAGCTATGAGGTGGAAACGGTGCTCCTCTGAAAGTGGGCGGAAGATGTTGATACTCTCGAGTGGAGACGGGTATGTCGGAGAACTTCTTGAGTTGCAGCAAGGGTGTGAAGGACCCTTTGGAAGTTCCAGAGGTTAGGTGTGATTAGCCTTGAGACGCCTCAGCGCAAATGGGCCTCATCTCCGCCTTTAAGGACGCCAAGATCCATGTCAGCACTGGAGAGGAATCCTCAGGTTCCAGCACCGACTCCATACAAGTCTTAGGCCCCGGCATCGACGGGAGAGGAATCCGAGAGGCCCCCGAGCAACTCGCATGGGGAATGGCCTTTCCTGAGGCCACCAGAGCGGGTCCCTCAGGTCCCGTCTTAAGTCGAGATCACCTGTCCCAACTCGAAAAAATCCACGAGGTTCTCCCCTCCAGGCGAGATGAGGCCCATTTCCGCTGAGGCGACTCGAGGCTAATCACACCTAAACCTCTGGAACTTCCAAAGGTTCTTCACACCCTTGCTGCAACTTCAAGAAGTTCCCCGACATACCCGTCTCCACTTCGAGGGAAGCACGAGAGTCCGCCACATCCAGAGGAGCCCCGTTTCCGCCTCACAGCTAGAGAGGAGGTAT